>NW_026897126.1:0-28813 GCF_033153095.1 Gastrolobium bilobum | reverse complement strand
GAGTAATTTGTAATTGAACAAATAAGGTGGACTAAAAATTAGGAGGATAATGATATATATAACTTCAATATAAGAATTTCATGTATGAAAATTATATTAATTAATTGATGATCAAAGTTAATATTTAAAATTCCACATACGTGAATTGGAACATTCAAACAAGTAGTTTTATAAGAAAAAAATTACTTATATTGATTTAAAAAAATTTATAGCTGAATTTGCAATTATAGCATGTCTTTAATATTGAGGGTAAAGATTGCAAAGAAAAATTATTTATGCAAAGTGCCTAGTCCCTCGTAGTCGTCAAATACATCATTTGACAATTTTTTTGGAAAAATTTATAAATGCCCCTAATTATATTAATAAAATAATGTCCCTAATATTTTTTTAATTAATAATGGCCCCTGATATATAAAGCATTTATACCCCTCTCTTAATTTCAAATAACACATTTCAATTTTATCAAATTATGCTTATTTTACTCTTTAATTGTCTAAAAGTTCAAAATTACATAGGTTGATTTCTATCTTACATCGATGAATAATTCTTAAAATTAAATTATTTTAATAAATCAGCCCAATATTATACAAAACTCACTTTCCGAATCATAACATTAGTAAATTGAATGAACGTTACTATTAATTAAGCATATACTGATATTTACATATTATATTTATTCATATAACTCCAATTCTTAAAAAAGATCAATATATGATATAAACGTTCTTACGTAACGTTTTGTTTTCATTTTTAATTAACAATTTTTTTATTGATTTGTAATTTTTTTTTCATATTATCAACTTTTAAATTTGATTTTTTTTATAATTATTTTTCTAAATTTTTAAACTAATAGAAATCAAAAGTATATTAATTTTTTAATAAATTAGAAAATGTATAATATATCAATATAATACCCATTAAGTATTGTGTTTTGCTTTATTTATAAATTCTATTATCCTTCAATCCTATTCTTATAAGTTTTAATGAACAAGATATTCATATAATACTTATTTATTTTTTGTATTTTTATTGATAATATATTCTAATTTTATGTAAGTGAATATTATTATGCATTAAATTTTTATAAATAAAGATTACAAGTTTTATTATATAATACACGCTGAGATAAATTTTGTTTAGTTTTAAAAATTTTAATAGAAGTTGAATTATTTTATTGAATGGAAATAATAGATTTTTTAATAAAGCAATTAAATATTAAAATATTTCAAGGGTAAAAATTTAATTAAATTAATAGTCCTAAATGATTACATTTATTTGGTCATCAAAGTTTAAAAGTGAGTTTCGTATAATATTGGGTTGATTTATCAAAATAATCACAATGTGAAAATTTTAATATTGTAATTTTAAAAAACTAAATACTAATAAAGTTCTGAGTATTAAAATTTAATTATATTAATAGTGGTAAATGATTAGATTATTTGACCATCAAAGTTTAAAGTGAATTTCATATAATATGGGGCTGATTTATCAAAATAATTCAATTTCAACAATTATTTACCAATTATATTCTTGTATTTTTAATAACTGAATGACAAAATAATCACAATATGATAATATTTAATAGTGTTATTTGAAATTAGCGAAGGGGTACGAGGGTTTTAAATATTAAAAGTATTATTGATTAAAAAAAAGTTAGCGACATTTTTTATTCTAAGAGATATGTTCTGGGCATTTATAAAGTTTTCCCTTTCCTTAATTTTTAACTTAAATTTTTTATTTTTTTCGCAAGACGGGCATTTTCTTAAATCTCCTAAGATTAAAACTTCTTTTGAAATTTGAACATTTATAAAAAAAATTCTTGTTTTTGCAACGTTACTGTTAGAACTATAAATCCTCTTATTCTGAGTAAGCATTTGTTATTAGATGAATTGATATACCTTGATCCAATATAGGGTCTTTTCCTTGTACAATTTTGAGCAAATTTCACATATAATTTACTTTTGCTGCAGTTACTACAACTACTCAATCAACTAAGGCGCTAGAAATGTTGAGGGAAAATAGAAATAAGTTTGACCTCATTATTACTAACGTAAATATGCCACACATGGATGGATTTAAGCTCCTTGAGATAGTGGGACTTGAAATGGACATACCAGTCATAGTAAGCTCAAACACTCTTGTCTTAACATTATTTGACTTGATATTTAATTTTTCTTATTTTGAGATTAATATTGGTATTTAACTGGTGAAAAATTTCCAATTTCTAAATTTAGTTTATTTTAATTTTTTATTTGTTCTTCCTATAGTTGGAGATAAATCTAGAATGATAAACATGTGTTCTCTCAAAATAATGGAATGAATTCACCAATTAACTTGAGTTGTTGCTTTTTTATTATGTTTTGTGATATAGTGTTGTCAGAATACAGTGACAAAGAGCGAGTGAAGAAAGGTGTTATACATGGCGCATGTGACTACTTAATTAAACCTCCTCGAATTGAAGTGCTGCAGAACATATGGCAACATGTGGTGCGAAGGAAGATTAATTGCAAGGATCAGAATAAGCCCCCAAATGGGGATAAATCCTGCAATATAGATAGGGAAGGCAGTCAAGGCATTTCATTAGAAAATAATGTTGACCATGATAAAATATTGGGTCAAAAAAGGAAGGAACCAAGTGAGGAAGAAGAAGAAGATGAAGAAGATAATGAAAAAGAGACTGTAGAAGCTTCAACTAAAAAGAGGCCTCGTTTAAATTGGAATACTAATTTGCATACAAAATTTCTTGTTGCAGTTAATCAATTGGGCGTTAAGGGTAAGTTTTTATAATAATGGATATTTACTTTTTTTTTTATTTTACATGAGAATATATGTAAATTAAATGTGCCTACTTGATACCTCAACATGGATATTATCATTTCTAATATGAACTTTCTCCAACTACTATTGCAGAAGCTGTTCCTAAGAAAATACTTTACTTGATGAATGTTGAAGGTCTTACAAGAGAAAATATTGCAAGCCATCTGCAGGTATGAATTTTAAATTTATCATTTATCATTAATTTTTGGATTATTTATAGTTAAAATGCAAATTATCCTCACCTTTTGGCATATAGAACCCTCTGGTTTCAATTTTAGCACAAGATCAAAGTTGAGAGGGATAATCTACATTTTAACTTTTAATAAATGATGGTTTAATAATCATCTAGATTTAATGATTCATTAAAATTTTGAACAATGTTAATTTATGAAAATATAGGTGTCCATGAAAAATGTACAACTCTTTGATAATTATGCATAAGCTCCCTTTCATTTTGTATTGCAGAAATATAGACTTGCCCTTAAGAAGGAAACTCAACAAGCTAGCACAATTGTTGCATTTGGTCGTAGTAATCCTCACATGCAGATGAGTTCAATAGATACATATGGAGATTTTAGCACATCGTCTGTATCAGGAAGAATCTTAAACACTACACAACCTTTAAATGCATCGGGTGGAAATTTCTGTAACCTGAACTGTCCATCTGGCTTGAACTGGAGAGAAATTAGTTCCTCTACGCTAATCCAGCCTGTTCAGTCACAAAATATAAATAGCTCCATCAAAACACTTGGAAACATCCAGTTGCCCAAGTTTTCTACAAATCAAAGCTCAAGTTTATCACATGGCATTCCGAAATCAAATGAGCTTAACCAATTCAAGCAGTGCAACTATACAACTAGTATTAGGCAATTTAATCCAATTAGTGGGTTAAGTGAATTTATGGTTTCATCTGGATTTCATGACAACTCTTCTCCTTCTGGTGAGGTTTTATACAATGATAAACAACCTCATAATAGCTTGAATTTTTCCTCCTCCGCTTATCATACAGGCAACAATCTAGTTGATTTTTCTTCCACAAGTGATGTTGCTATTCCTTTGGAGAATGCTAAAAGAAGGAAGCTGCATTGCCAATTGAATGAGGACCCTAGTTCATTGAGGCATAGTTTAGACCAAAATAATACAGTTTGCAGCAAGAGAATTAATGCATCATTGGTTGTCCAATCGAATGAGGCTACTCCATTAATCACTCATTCTACAGAAGTTGAGAAATTCTATTTTGAGGAAAGAATAATGTCAAATGATGCCTACATTTCGCAGCGAACAATGCCCCAAGAAGAACCTGTTGAGGAGGATATTTTTGGGTCCTTGGATGATATAAATAATGATAGGATCTAAAAGGCATGGTTTCAATATTCTTGTATTTGTTCATTTTTTAAGAGAAATTAACACTTTCATTTTTTTCATGCTTTAAATTTTTTTCTGATACCATTAGCATTGCCTAACCTAATTCAAACCATGATATAAATTACTTTTAATGCTTAGAGTTACATTGTATTTTTTTTTTCAATTTTATGATTATTACTTTTAGGTGTTCATGGATGTTTGACTTTAAAAGTCAACCAAATATTGCAAAATGAGGACAAGATATAAGAGTTTTTGTTATATATGATCATGTGTATCTTATTATGGTTTGTGTGTGTGACTGTAAAGGGTTATGCTTATAATGTGCTATAATTAGGTTCTAGCTTTAGGGAGGTGTATTGGATTGAGATTTCAAAAGATTTTAATGGATTATTTTTGGACAAAAAAATCATTGGTATTCAATTAGAACTTCAATGGATTGAAAAAAGTCATGTGGTATTCGATTAGGATTTTAAAAGATTATTTTAGAGTCCGTCCAAATCTATTGGTATTTTATCAAGATTTTAAACAATGGAAAAACAATCTTGTGGTATTCAAAAATCTAACGATTTTAATGGATTTTCTATTGGTGTGGATTTAGTGAGACTTTTTAGTAAGAAAAATAAATAGGATGCTTTTCTCACAATCTCACCCTAACCCCTAGGATTTCTTGAGATTTCTCGATTGCAGTGTTTTCTTCTTCCTTTGGCAGGTTGACCCACTTGAAATCAGGTTTCGCCATAGGAGCTTCGTCAAAACTTAAAAATAGCATATTTTTGAGCTGAATTTCATCACAAAATAATTCAGAAACAACAAATCAACGAGATTTTAACATAATCTATATCTCAAAAATAACATATTTTTTAGCCATTTTTGAGAAATTTTGGAAGTTTAAAAAATAATTTTTCAAGTTATGGGTTGCTGTTTTTCTTGGCACTAAAATGTGTGATTTTTGTATTAAAAATAACATAAAATAGTGAGAATATAACAGGGGAACTAAAATGCTCAAACCAAATTTCGTTTTACATAAATGAAACAATATCAATTTAAAGAAAGATTGATACTTTCATAATATGAACCATATATTTCGTAACAATATATTCATGAACGAAATTCCTTCACTATAGGAAACGATTTCAAATAATTTTTGTGTCAATAGATAACTAAAAAGTTATTTTTCAAAAGCCCCAAAGCAATTTAAGGTTTCAATATACCGATTGAAAAAAATTTGAAATTTTTTCTAAACTTTCACGTAATAAAACCCAGAAATTTATATTCGAAATTTTCTTAGAATATTCAATGAAAATACGCATATGATATATGGTTAGAAAACTCTCATTATGTAGAACAAAACCCCCCAAACGAAATTTTATCATGAACTTTAGGTTCTATTTGCAAATATAAAATTATTTTAATAATTAAAAAATTAGGTCTTACAATCATATATGCATAGCTTTGATACCAAATAAAAAAGATAATTTTCAACCAATTGGTCAATTCCAACAGCAGGAACGAGAAAATACTAATGAGTGGAAGACTAGTATAACTTTAGATTTGTGAAGAGCTGTTGCTTAGTAATTTTGAATGTTTGTTAAAAATTCATATGTTTTTTTAAAAACTTATAAATCCGTATTGTCCTTTCAAATCTTATAAATTATATTAAAATCCAATCTTATGAAATCTTAATTGTAAAAAAATCTTTTAAAAAAGTCTTTAAAGTCTCTCCAATTCTTAATAGTCTTTTAAAATCTATAAGATTTTTTTATCTCAAGAAAGTCTTTTAAAATCCTAATCGAATACACCCCACTTAGTCTAAAATGAAAGCACTTAACATTTATTTTATTCGCATCATTTCTTGAAAGTGGTTTATGATGCAGGCTCATAATGAGATGATATTGGTGGATGGAGCAATGAGATTTGATGCTTAACTTTTGGATCATTCATTTAATTCCTTTTGATTCACCGAGAATCTAGAAATATAAAAATCTTGGAAGTTACACCTATCCTGGAGTCTTTTTTTGGAGTAAATTCTTTGATGTAATTCATATTTTTTAATGGACATTGTATGAGTTAACTGCCTTCATTTTTTATTTTATTTTTTGGAAATCAAACTCTCTTCATTTTGTTAACATTTATAGTATTCAAGTAATTAATATTACTCATCCTTCATAAGGCATCAACAAATAAATATATAAACTTCTACATCACACATCTTTACCCTTGCTCTTTATTTTTTTTTTTTTTTTTTGGTACATTGCCAGGAGGTATCCCCATTCAACCTTCTCCGGGCACCATGCCCTCGGGGTACGACCCGTTTGGGCTAGCCCCTCATTGTAACAGTGGGTGCACTAAGCTTCGCAACCGGAGAAAGGACGAGACTAATCCCCCAACCGAAGATTTTTTGGCTTATCCTCTGGCCCCCAAAGATTTTCCAATTAACTGTTGTGAAAGTTACCCTTATCTTGGAGTTTTTTCTGGGAGTAAATTCTTTGATGTAATTCCTATTTCTTTAGTGAATATGATTTGAGTTAACTGTATTTGTTTTTTATTTTTGGAGATTAAAATGTCTTCATTTAGTTAATATTTATAGTATTCAAGTAATTAATATTATTCATCCTTCATAAGGCATCAATAATAAAAAAAAAACTTTTCCATTACAAATCTTTACCTTGTCTCTTTATTTTTACTTCAAACAAGCCGTCTATTTGAACCTAAAAATGATGTTATAAGCCAGTTAATTAACAATAAATGGGGTATTGAAATACATTAATTGGATATAAAATTTTTGGGATGTTATGATAAAAGTTATATGTTAGGAGCCCTTCATCATTTGGGTTTATTATTAGTGAAGATTAGTCGTGCAGCCCTGCAAAGTTTAAACTGCAATCTACAGGCACATCACTTTAATAGGGAAATCAATATGATATTTCTAGATTCAAGTAAATTCTTTCTAGTAATGGCTTCCATGATCTAATTCACTTCATTGAAACAAATTTTATTTTTATTTTTTTGAAGAGTAAACATTAAGATCCAATAACACAAGCATAGTGAATACTTATTAACATGACATAACTTTTACATCAACATTTCAGCACAGTCTATCCAAAACATTACTGAAATTTCCAGCAATCACAATATTTCAATTCTCTACACATACCAATACACATCAAAATAGAACAGGGTCGGGTTGCACCACAAAGTTGCTTTGAACAAGACAGACACTACAAAGAAAACAAAACTTCATGTTGAAATTCAGTGGAAGAATGCAGATTTCTTTTTGGCAAAAAAAAAGAAAAGAGGAAAAACACACAGGATTTTTACTTGTTCAGAAACTTGTTTTACCAAGTTTCCTACGTCAAGGATCAATCAAGGAGTCCACTCCCTGGCACTTGCACTATGAAAATAGAAAGAAAAAGGATACAATATTCAGACACAGACTTAATAATCAAAGCCCCAAATAAAAATCCCCAAAGCCCCAATTTATACAATCAGATAAAAAAACTTAAATAAACTCGATGATTAGAGATTAGAAAATGATGATTAGAGATTGTTAAGTAAAGTGATTAGAGATTGTGGGGGAGCGGTCAAAGGGAATTCAGGAATGGCAGCGTGTGGGGGAGTGATTAGAGGTTGTTCTTCCTTAATCATAATCAGGCTCCATAACATTGATCTGAATTATTAAAGACTAGATTGCAAAGTAAAAGGGTTTTTTTTTCCAATTTTTTCTAACTCAAATAAAAATTAGTGACAATAATTTCAACACCATTTGTTTAATTTATTTTTTCGGGACCTTACATGTGACCACTCCATTGGGGTGTAACTCTAGAGGAGACCATTGATCTGGCACCATAAAAAATATAAACTTATGGCTTTCCTGAACTGTTTCTTGTACAGTTGAGGTGATATAACTGTTGGAGAAGTATTCTTAGGTCCACCAAGTATGCTTGAAGTCTTCACCCAAGTTTCAAGTTGTTTATCCCATGTATATTGCCTCATAAAATCACTGATACCTAAAACCAGCTCATGTTTTTCCTCATCCACGCCAACCAGCAATGAATAGTCCATTACATCTATTGACTGCAACAATATACACAATATTATATTACCAAAAGAAGGCAGACCTCAATTCTACACGGTAAAGAATGAATGTTAAGAAAGGTACTTAAGACTTACAGCAAGGAATTCAGTATCATTCCACACAGCCCTCTCGAGCAACCGTTTTGCCTTGATCGCAACAAATATTGGAGAGGTTGGCGTAGATTCAATGAGATTATGATCCAGTAGTACTTTATTTCTTCCACTAGTATCTGGATTGTACCGTGATCGAGTAGAACCTTTGAGGTAGGGGTGTGCATGGATTAGGACGGGTCAGGTTTTTGTGCCGACTCGACCCAACTTGGTTTTTATAGGTCAGGTAATTTGATCAGACCCGCTTTAATTTGATCCAAGTCAGGTCTGGCTTGGTTTGGATTTTTTTGAACTAGTTTAGAACCGGGTCAGATCTGACCTGACTTGGTTTCTGAAGTGGGTCAAATTCGACCTGACCCGTTTTTGACTTGGTTTCAAAACATGTTTTTAATTTGATTTTTTTTTTATAGTTATTGATTTTTTTTAAACTCATGTAATTTAATTATTTATTTGTTTTAAAATATATAAATTTTATAATAAATTTGATATTTATTGAATAAATAAAGGAATGTAATTTTGTCTAAAAAAAAAAAGGAATGTAATTTTAAGCCCCTGCACAAGTGAAGCAAAATTAGTGAAAATTAATGAAAAGTAAAGGATGAGAGAACGCTCTTCCCATCTTAAGATGACAAATCACTAATTTTAACAATACTAAAAAAGATCACATTTTCGATGAAATTTCTACGTTGCAAACGATGAAAATTTCGTCACAAAATTATTTTTTCATCGGAATACTTTTTGTCGAAAAGTGACATAATTTTTTCTCTAATGAAATGTTTACAAAAATAAATTTTCTATCGAAGTTTTCGACGAAATTTAGTTTCCGTCAAAAGTTTTGACGAAAATGATTTCCTCCATCAAATGTTTTAAACGAAAAAAAAAATTCGTCAAAAATTTTGACGGAATGTTTTTCGTACAAAATTTTGATGGGAATATGTTCTGACGAAAATTGTTTTGAGGGAAATGTTTCATTTGAAACTTTCGACGAAATTTAGATTCTCTAAACAATTTTGACAGAATATTTTTTCCGTCAAAATTTTTTATCGAAATATTTTGTCAAAAATTTTTACGAACATTTTTGACAAAAATGTGTTCCGTTGAAAATTTTGATGGAAATGTTTTTTATCAAAAAACTTGACGAAAATATTTAGTCAAAAATTTTCGATGGAAATGTGTTTCGTAAAAAATTTTGATGTCATTGTTTTACGTTAAAACTTTTCTTTTAACGTAACTGTGATTTTTATTTTTTTCACATAATGGGTGTGGGTCAAGTTTGGGGTCAATGAGTCATTATTAAAACAAGTCAGGTCAAAAACTGACCCAAATAAAAGTGGGTCAGTATTTAAAACCAGTTCAAAAAAATAGGTATTTATGAGTCAGATCAATCAGATTAAGAGCAGGGCAAGTGAACCAGTTTTTTTGCACACCCCTTGCTGTCATAAAGTCGTCTAATGTTACGCCTATAAAGAAGATTTTCCATAACCAAAACATTCATTTTCCTTTCCTTCCCTCCTTTAAGGTGCTTTGAAGTTACCTGATAAATGCCCAAGATCTTTGCTAGACAAGTTGGGCTTCCTGTACTGATTGACTCTGATAAATACTTAAAATAAGCTGGTGACTCAAGCTCTGTCTTTGTAACCTCCTTGATAATAAATCTATCAACCAAGGCTTTTGCAAAGAAAACATTGCTCTTTCCACCCTGGGCCCCCCACTTCTTGCAACGACTAAGGGACCGAACAAAATCTATCTCACAAGGGCAACAGGTTTTTCTTAGAGCCTCGAATCTCTTTGCATAGTAGCAAGTTACAATATATTTCACCTTTCCAAGGGAGCTATCATCAGTTGTTGTAAATAATAGTTTAGAATAGTAGTATAGAAGTCCCACATCATGTATATCTCTTTGTATTTTCTTTCTTTTGAGTTATATAATAGACTCTCCGCTGTGTAGTTAAGACACACAGATTACTTATAAATCTTCTTGTTCTTGATATTCAATATGGTATCAGAGCCTAACAAGATCCGCATCTTTCCGGTAGACCCACTGTCTACCGAGTAAAAATCTTCCCGGAAACTGTCACCATCGTCAGTTTCCGGCCACCATCTGCCACCACCGTCCTCCACCGAAAAAGTTTTCCGGCGACCGTTTTGATCAAAAAGTACATCAACGGACTCAGAAGAAGCCGATCTACCCAACGCCGCAAGACCCACTGTCATCAGAGGTTGCCAGCATCGTGGACCACCGTTTGACCGCCGTTGACCGACACCACCGATCATTTTTCCGATACTTTTTTCGGCGAGCCACCCACAATTGTGATCGTTACAAGGAGGCGGTTCTTTTCGTCCAAGGCCCGCTCCTAAATTCCCACTGAAGCATTTCTCATCTTTCCATTACTGTTCACGACATCTTTGTTTCAGCGAATTGTTCTTGATCCATGGCTGATTTTAGCTCATTTACCCTTCCTCAAGATATTTCTCGGCTTATGATCACTGGTTCCACTGCTAATGTTGTGCATACAGGTAATAGTGTTGCTGGTTTCACTCAAAGTTCATCATTTAGTCATTGGGTTCTTGATTCTGGTGCCTCTGATCATATTTCTGGTAATAAATCTTTGTTTTCCTCTCTTTCTACCTCTGGTTATTTGCCTGTTGTCACTATGGCTAATGGTTCCCAGGTTCAGTCTCATGGGATTGGAACAGTACATCTCTTTCCCTCCATTACTATTGATAATATGCTCTATGTCCCTGGTTCACCCTTTAATCTCCTTTCCATTAGCCGTTTAATACGTTCTCTTGATTGTCTCATTTTTTTTACCAAAATTCTGTTGTTTTACAGGATCGAAATTCGGGGAGGACAATTGGCGACATATTTGAGTCCAATGGCCTTTACCTGCTCTCCAGCTCCTCTTATGCTCATACTGTATTCGATTCTCCACTCACTATTCATGCTCAGTTGGGTCGTCCTAGTCTTACAAAGCTCCAGAAGATGGTACCACGTTTGTCCAAGCTGTCTACTTTGCAATGTGAATCATGTCAATTCGAGAAACATACTCGCAGTTCTTTTCCTAATAGAGTCAATCGTCGTGCCTCCTCTCCTTTTAGTTTGGTTCACTCTGAAGTTTGGGGACCCAGTCGTACTGAATCAACTCGGGGTTATAGATATTTTGTTACCTTTATTGACGATTATTCTCGAAACACTTGGTTATTTTTACTGAAAAACCGCTCTGAATTGTTCTCCATATTTCAGAAGTTTTATCATGAAATTCTTACTCAATTTGGTATTCTTATCCGCACTTTTCGTAGTGATAATGCTCGTGAGTATCTGTCTCAACCATTTCAATCATTCATGGCATCTCACGGCATTCTTCACCACACATCATGTGCGCATACCCCCCAACAAAACGGGGTTGCTGAAAGAAAAATCATCATCTTATTGAAACAGCTCGGACACTCTTAATTCATGGGAATGTTCCTACCAGTTTTTGGGGTGATGCTGTTCTCACCGCATGCTATCTCATTAATCGCATGCCTTCCTCTGTCCTTGGTAACCAGGTACCGTACTCTATCTTGTTTCCTCATCAGCCTTTACATTCCTTATCCTTTCGTATATTTGGTTCTATTTGTTTTGTCCATGAACTCGGTCCCAATCGTGACAAGTTGTCTGCCAAATCCCACAAATATGTGTTCCTCGGTTACACCCGGACACAAAAAGGTTATCGGTGTTACTCTCCTAGTCTCCATCGCTCTTTTGTCTCGGCGGATGTTACTTTCTTTGAGTCTGTGCCATTTTTTGGCTCCACCTCCGTTCCCGATGACTCTGTTGATACTCAGTTACCTTTACCCTCTGTTCCAATTCAATATGTTCCGGCACCAGATTCCACACCACCACCGCCTGCACCAGATTCCACACCACCAACGCCTACTGTCACTTCTCCATATGTCCCAGCACCAGATCCTCCTCTCCAGGTTTATCATCTTCGGTCACATCCACCCATACCCCAAGACATTGATGAGGTTCCTATGGACTCAGATCTGCAGTCATCAACTCCTGCGGTTTCGGTCCCGCCCTCCGACATTGACCTACCCATTGCTCTCCGAAAAGGTACTCGTAATATTCGTCCTCCACCCAGGTATTCAATAAATATGAGTTATCATCGCCTTTCTCCATCACATTTTGCTTGTCTTTCTTCTTTGTCTTCTGTATCTGTTTCTAAGACTACAGGTGAGGCATTATCCCATCCCGGATGGCGACAGGCTATGATTGACGAGATGTGTGCACTTCATGGCAGTGGTACTTGGGATCTGGTTCCTCTTCCCTCTGGAAAATCTGCTGTTGGATGTAGATGGATATTTACTGTCAAGGTTGGTCCTGATGGACAGGTGGATCGTCTCAAAGCACATTTGGTGGCCAAGGGATATACTCAGGTGTTTGGTGAAGATTATGGGGATACATTTTCCCCTGCTGCAAAAATGGCGTATGTTTGCCTCTTTATTACTATGGCTGCTATCTGTCACTGGCCCCTTTATCAATTGGATGTGAAAAATGCTTTCCTCAATGGTGATCTTGCGGAAGAAGTTTATATGGAGCAACCTCCTGGATTTGTTGCTCAGGGGGAGTCTAGTCTAGTTTGTCGACTCCGCAAATCTTTGTATGGTCTCAAACAGTCTCCACGAGCTTGGTTTGAGAGGTTTAGCACCATTGTCCAGCAGTTTGGTATGACTCGGAGTGCGGCTGATCACTCAGTCTTTTATCGCCACTCAGACTCTGGATCTATTTATTTGGTGGTATATCTTTTATCACTCAGACTTTTATCGTCACTCAGTCAAGGCATTACTCAATTAAAACAACATCTCAGTCATCATTTTCAGACAAAAGATCTCGGAAGGCTACGATATTTCTTGGGAATTTAAGTGGCTCAATCCAAGGATGGTATTGTGATATCCCAGAGGAAATATGCTATGGACATTCTAGAGGAGACAACTTTGTTGAATGCTAGGCTCGTCGATACCCCCATGGATCCAAATGTCAAGCTTATGCCAAATCAGGGGGAGCTATTTTCAGATCCAGAAAGGTATAGAAGATTGGTTGGGAAGCTGAACTATTTGACAGTTACTCGACCAGACATCTCATTTGCAGTCAGTGTAGTAAGTCAGTTCTTGAATTCTCCTTGTGAAGATCATTGGAATGCAGTGATCCGTATCCTCAAGTACATCAAGAATGCTCCAGGTAAAGGTCTCCTCTATAAAAACAAAGGTCATACCAGAGTTGAAGGATACTCAGATGCTGATTGGGCAGGTTCCCCCAGTGATAGAAGATCCACATCTGGGTATTGTGTATTCCTTGGAGGTAACTTGGTTTCTTGGAAAAGCAAGAAACAAAGTGTAGTTGCCAGATCAAGTGCTGAAGCAGAATATCGTTCCATGGCCACAACCACCTTTGAACTTATCTGGTTAAAACAACTATTGAAGGAACTCAAATTTGGAGACATTGGCACAACATCTCTCATTTGCGATAATCAAGCTGCTTTACATATTGCTTCCAATCTAGTGTTTCATGAAATGACCAAACACATTGAGATAGACTGTCATTTTGTTAGAGAAAAAGTCCTCTCTGGAGATATAGTCACTAGTTTTGTTAACTCAACTGATCAATTAGCTGATGTTTTCACTAAGTCTTTGAGAGGGCCTAGGATAGATCACTTATGTAACAAGCTTGGTGCATATGATTTATATGCTCCAGCTTAAGGGGGAGTGTTGTAAATAATAGTTTAGAATAGTAGTATAGAAGTCCCACATCATGTATATCTCTTTGTATTTTCTTTCTTTTGAGTTATATAATAGACTCTCCGTTATGTAGTTAAGACACATGAATTACTTATAAATCTTCTTGTTCTTGATATTCAATATCAATAAAAGAAACCCTTGCATGAAAATTCTGTGTGTATAAGAGTGGATCCCCAAAAGTGAATACCATGCTCTCACCAGAAGAGCCAAGACTTCTGTAAGCATTAGTAATTGTCTCATCAAGAAAGTCAAGAGAAAGGAGACTTGTTAAATCAAAGATTGGCAATGAAACTGAACTGTCTCCACTATCTTTAGTTCTATCAGATTCTGACATCAGGATATGATAATCTATTGGCACAAGCACGTGTGCTATTACTCTAGTGGGTTCATCGTCATAGACAGTCACTATGGTATCATTAATGCCAACAGGCAGAAACAGTCTAGCACTAGTCTTGCGCTCCAACTCTCGAAATGAGGAAATGTGGACTGAGAGTTGTACTTAACAAGCTTCTGTGCATTGAAAGCTGAAGTTTTATTGAATGAACTAAACAAGTTTGCAAAAGGCATCCCCGGTGTATGGACTGTCACATCTGCATCAGGAGGTAGACAAGCATTTTCTTTTTGTGATAAATTTATTGGATGACTTTCATCGGTCTATGCTGCGTCAAGGGTATCAAATAAATTAGCCACAATAGGAGATTCCCCATCTGGCAAAGCCCTCTCTCTATCCAGCTCCTCCAAACTCAAGACAGTAAGATTTACCATTGATATTTGCACCACCAAAGAGAGAAAGATCAACCTTATCATGACTTGTGTCTTTACCATTGTCCTCACCTTTAATCACTTCACTAGGCTGTCTAAGGTGGCTATTCTAAATCAAGGCTTCCATCGATTTTTTTCTTCTTCTGAAAAAGTGGAATCACAACTGCTATGGCCTCTTTACTGGCCTAGTGGCCTAATCTGCCTCAATAACATTTTCCCTGGAACCACCCAACTTCTCTCTCTGAGAGGAGTTCCTCAAATCTTCTTTAAGGGGGCGTTTGGTGTTAGTATTTGGGTGTTCTAGAGACAATCTTATGATTAAATAAGGACATAGATGTAGACCTTTTTAATATTGTCGCAAATAAAAGAAAGCACTCTTTATCTTGTTTCATAATTCTGTCTCGATATTAATGTTAATATATTATGAATAACTTGATAAACCCCGTGGAATAAAATAGGTATCTCTTGAGTATCTGTGATGAGATCACAATCATGAGGATTCAAGAATACCGGATGTTTATTCCTAATTTTATGTTCCTAGTCTAGAGATACTAAGAATGGGGTCAGTAATCTCGGGTAAGACTAGCACGACTTATCTACTTGTATATGGATACAAAGTATAGACCTCATGTGCTACAGATATGGAGATGTCTTAGCTAAAGTCGTGGGTGGACCTATAAGGGTATAGCTCGCACTGAACAGACCCACAAAGAGACTCTATGAGGAACTCTCACAGAGAGTATCATTAGAGTAGTCTCTTTATATTTGGGTATGTCTTTCCTAAGACCAGAAGTTATTACCTAGACTGTGTTCTATAAGGCATGCTTTGATTGTGCACCTTGTCTGCCTGAAACATGGAGACTCATAGGTATACTGTTGGGCTTTTCCTGAAAGAACACAGGGCTAGGGTGATAAGCTGAAGGAATTCGTCAAATCTCTGTGAGAGATTATGTTATCTGTAAACCGGAGAAATCGCGATGACATTTACAGGGACTCGGGAATCTATGCATAGTAAAAGAGATCATGAGATGATCTGCCTTTAGAGTCTGTAAATTGAAGATTCCCTATTTCGAATAAAGCTTACCCTAAACCGCAGGGGTTGATACGCTTCCTTACCCTAGGTTTTATGGGAAGGTAACCGAGACGAAAGGAAATATATACGGCAACCAAATATGTGCAATAGGATGATCAAGTCACTAATCTAACTAGTTCTGGGGCAACAAAGCATTGCTAGTGCTCTGTGTTGTCATTAGATGGGTTGTGGGCTTATTGGGCCCAAGCCCATTTATGTCAGTGGCTATGTTGGACCTAATGGGTCACACGCTAACACCTAATTGTCTAGATGCTCTAGCATTAATGGTATTGGGCCTAACAATTGTTATTAGCCCAAGAAGTAGTTTGGAACTCCACAGATAGGGTGGAGGGCGCATGGATCTAAGTAATGGGCTTGGATAGTCCAAAACATTACTAATTAATTTAATTAGTTAAATTAATTATCAAATGTTTAAATTTTGAATTTTGAATTTGAAATTTGAATTTTGAAATTTGAATTTTGAATTTTGAATTTGAAATTTGAATTTTGAATTTTGAAATTTGAATTTTGAATTTGAATTTTGAAATTTGAAATTTGAAATTTGAAATTTGAATTTAGAATTTAGAATTTGAATTTGAATTTAAAAATTAAGTGTTTGAAAGTTTGAATTCAAATGTTTGAAATTCGAATTTGAATTGGCTATGAAAAGTTGTTTCATAACAAAAGGATAAGATGAGATCTTGTTGGAACATATCAAGAGGAAATCTTTTGGACATAATCTAAGAAGATTTGGGGTGCTGATTTGGCTGATGGTTAGTCATCAGAATCAGCTCCGGAAGATACGATCTGTTGGGAGAATATTTGAGTGATTTGATTCAAGTTTGAATGCAACTACTCAAAAGTATCTGGTCATTATTTAGGCTATATGGGGCGCACCATATAACTGATTATATGATGATTTATGATCAGATATTTGATTAGGTTTTGAACCTAATATATCATAAAGATATGATAGGATGTTGTTGGCAAGATTTGATGAGATTTGATTTGCAACAAATCCTATTCTCTCTCTCTTTGATGGAGCGCCCTTTTGGAAGGGATTTTTATTGATTAAAAATCTGATTTGTTTTTAACAAATAGACTCCAATTGTGCGCCTCTATATATATGTTTCTTCTAGGGTTTTTAGAAAACCAACCAAGTCATTCTCTTCTCCTCTCCTGCGCCACTTTTGTGAAGTTTTCACATTGAAAGCTTCACTCTTTTAAACACTTTTACCTAGCCTTTCTCTTCACACAGTGTGCGCTTAGCAAGCCTCATTGTAGTGATCACTTGGAGATTTCACAAGAAGGAGTTCTTGCACCTAGACGCAGTGGGTGGTGTGGATCAACGTTAGAGGGTCTGAACCCTTTAGACCTACCTTGATCATCACGAGTTTTCACGAACAAGGTAACATCATGCTTTCCTAAGGCATGATCTTGAATGCATGTGTTCCGCAATGAAAAAGTTTTTTTTTTCCCTCCAGCATGCATCGGCCTTCAAGGCCATTTCCAACTTTCAGAAAAGAGGTTTTCTTCCCGTCAGTCATGGGGTACATCTTTCAAAGGCCATGTGTCCTAAGTCACAGGCTGAGAAGGATCGCATGAGTGGAATTCCATACGCTTCGGCTATTGGATCCATCATGTATGCCATGATATGTACGAGACCAGATGTCTCATATGCTTTAAGCATTACGAGCAGATACCAGTCGGACCCTGGAGAGGGTCACTGGACGGAAGTCAAGACCATCCTTAAGTACTGAAGAAGAACTAAGGATGTGTTTCTGGTCTATGGTGGGGTTGATGAGCTAACAGTGAAAGGGTTCACTGATGCCACTGATGCCAGCTTTCAGAGTGACAAAGATGACTGCAAGTCACAGTCAGGGTTCGTATTCACCTTAAATGGTGGGGCAGTATCTTGGAAGAGTTCCAAGCAGGAGACAACAACAGATTCAACGACAGAAGCTGAATATATAGATGCTTCAGAAGCGGCTAAGGAGGCCGTGTGGATCAAGAAGTTCATATCTGAACTTAGGGTGGTTCCAAGCGTGGATGAGCCCATACAATTGCTGTGCGACTTCACTGGAGCCATTGCGCAGTCAAAGGAACCTAGGTCTCATCAAAGATCTAAGCACGTGCTCCGCAGATATCACCTGATTAGAGAAATCATTGATAGAATGGACTTAAAGATGGATTATGTTCCCACAGATGATAACCTGGCCGATTCTCTGACAAAGGCTGTTTCTCAGAGAAAACATGATAGTCATTATGAGGCTTTGGGTATACGAATTAGGTCTGATTGGCTCTAGGCCAAGTGGGAGCTTGTTAGTATTTGGGTGTCCTAGAGACAATCTTATGATTAAATAAGGACATAGATGTAGACCTTTTTAATATTGTCGCAAATAAGTAATAGCACTATTTATCTTGTTTCATAATTCTGTCTCGATATTAATGTTAATATATTATGAATAACTTAATAAACCCCGTGGAATAAAATAGGTATCTCTTGAGTATCTGTGATGAGATCACAATCATGAGGATTCAAGAATACCAGATGTTTATTCATAATTTTATGTTCCTAGTCTAGAGATACTGAGAATGGGGTCAGTAATCTCGGGTAAGACTAGCACGAGTTATCTACTTGTATATGGATACAAGGTATAGACCTCATGTGCTACAGATATGGAGATGTCTTAGCTAAAGTCGTGGGTGGACCTATAAGGGTATAGCTCGCACTGAACAGACCCACAAAGAGACTCTATGAGGAACTCTCACAGAGAGTATCATTAGAGTAGTCTCTTTATATTTGGGTATGTCTTTCCTAAGACCAGAAGTTATTACCTAGACTGTGTTCTATAAGGCATGCTTTGATTGTGCACCTTGTCTGCCTGAAACATGGAGACTCATAGGTGTACTGTTGAGCTTGTCCTGAAAGAACACAGGGCTAGGGTGATAAGCTGAAGGAATTCGTCAAATCTCTGTGAGAGATTAGGTTATCTGTAAACCGGAGAAATCGCGATGACATTTATAGGGACTCAGGAATCTATGCATAGTAAAAGAGATCATGAGATGATCTGCCTTTAGAGTCTATAAATTGAAGATTCCCTATTTCGAATAAAGCTTACCCTAAACCGCAGTGGTTGATACGCTTCCTTACCCTAGGTTTTATGGGAAGGTAACCGAGACGAAAAGAAATATATACGGCAACCAAATATGTGCAATAGGATGATCAAGTCACTAATCTAACTAGTTCTGGGGCAACAAAGCATTGCTAGTGCTCTGTGTTGTCATTAGATGGGTTGTGGGCTTATTGGGCCCAAGCCCATTTATGTCAGTGGCTATGTTGGACCTAATGGGTCACACACTAACACCTAATTGTCTAGATGCTCTAGCATTAATGGTATTGGGCCAAACAATTGTTATTAGCCCAAGAAGTAGTTTGGAACTCCACAGATAGGGTGAAGGGCGCATGGATCTAAGTAATGGGCTTGGATAGTCCAAAACATTGCTAATTAATTTAATTAGTTAAATTAATTATCAAATGTTTAAATTTTGAATTTTGAATTTGAAATTTGAATTTTGAATTTGAATTTTGAAATTCGAATTTTGAAATTTGAATTAGAAATTTGAAATTTGAAATTTTGGATTTTGAATTTGAATTTTGAATTTGAAATTTGAATTTGAATTTGGAATTTGAATTTAAAACTTAAATATTTGAACGTTTGAATTCAAATGTTTGAATTCGAATTTGAATTGGCTATGAAAAGTTGTTTCATAACAAAAGGATAAGATAAGATCTTGTTGGAACAAATCCCAAATATCAAGAGGAGATCTTTGAGAATCTTCTAGTGAGGATATGGGGCGCTGATTTTGGCATCTGATGATGGTCATAGGATCAACCAAATGAGCTCCAGTCAGATTTGGTTTGTTGAGAGAATAAGTGAGATAGTTGGTTCAAGTTTGAATGCATCTGCTCAATGTATCTGGACTGTTATGAGGCCAAGTGGGGCGCACCATATGGCTGACCATATGATGGTTGTTGAGTCAGATTCTTGTTGTGAGATATTCACTTGATATCATGAGGATGTGAGAGGAGGTTGTTGACAAGATTTGAATTTTGCAACAACTCCACTCATCCCCCTAGTGTGCGCTACATAGGGATTTATTTAAGTGAAGAAAATATGATTTTAATCAGATCATTCTCTCATCTCCTTGTGGGTTCCTTTTGTGAGGTTTTTCTTTAGAGAGTTTCGAAATAACCTAGCCTTTTCAAAGAAAACCATGCGCCACTTTTGTGTCTATTCTTGCTGAATATTCACTCTTCTAAACACCTTGACCTAGCCTCCTCCTTCACACATTGGGCGCATAGCTTGCCTCCATTGGTGTTTTCGTTGGTGGCCTTGAAGAAGAGTTCTTCCGTTTTGACATAGGGTGGTGTGGATCAACATTAGAGGGCTTGCATCTTCAAGCCTCATCTTGATCATCCTCCAGTTTTGGAAAGCAAACAAGGTAACATCCACGCCCTAAAGCATGTTTCTTGATATGGTATGTGTTATTCCGCTTGAAAAATTTTGTTTTTCCCTCTCACATGCCTCGACCTTCAAGGTCAGTTTATTTAATTTGGTACAGGAGAAAAAATTTTGATCCCGGAAAAAAAATTTGCGGAAAAATAGTTAGCAACTTTTTTTACGGGATAATTTGCAAAAAGATGTTTGGTAGCCCAAAAATTTGACAGGAAACTTGGATTAATTTGACTAACTATGTTTGGTTGATTATAAAAAAATGATGGGAAGCTTTACCAAAATTACCAAATTACCCATACATTTTGAATATTGTTGATTTTCCTTGTGTCACAATGTTATAATTTACTGCCGTGTCCAACTCATTCGCTCTCTCTCTCTCTCTGGCGCTGACGAGGTTTGTTTGCTTCTTTGCGCACAATTTCGCTCACCTCTGTCCGTGGGGCTAGAACTAGGGTTGTCAGAGATTTGCTGCACACCGACAAGGCCGCTTTGTGTCAGACCTTTCCGTCCGCCACCCACACGGTCTGCTACTCCTGCATCGCGAAGCTGTGCAAAGGCACTAACGGTGAACCTCAACCACGTTGCAAGCTGCATATCCAAACTTGAAACGTTGGTATTTTTTTTTTTATTTTTTTTGTATACGCGACATTCAGAGGTTGTCTTTGAGGTAACTTTCCACAAATATCCAGACTTTGTCACTTTGAGATTTGTAATTTTATAGTTTGGACTTACAAGTAACTGTAGCTTTTTTATAACCATGTAATTGTCACAGTCTTCTTGTGGTATACTTATAACAATAATAAGTGTTTGGTAATGATGTAGGGTTTATCTATTGTGGGTTTCTGTCTGACGCAAACAATTGTGGTGGAAAGGGAGAATGGGTGGAGATGGGTGTCAAAGTGTTTTTAGTGGCCATTCTTCATGTTTACCCTCATCAAACTTGAAGATGTGCGATTGTGGTCTGACCGCTGTGGTACGCAAGAGTGGGACAAACAAGAACCCAGGAAGGAAGTTCTTAGG
Organism: Gastrolobium bilobum; assembly: GCF_033153095.1. Classification (NCBI taxonomy): domain Eukaryota; kingdom Viridiplantae; phylum Streptophyta; class Magnoliopsida; order Fabales; family Fabaceae; genus Gastrolobium; species Gastrolobium bilobum. Next base: position 7,291 of record NW_026897126.1, on the reverse strand, counting down.
ATGCGCTAATTTCAAAGGGGGTCGGAAGTGTAATTTTTTTGAGTGGGTTGATGAACCCACATGTCTTAATTGCATACAAAAGGATAAATTGTTGAAACTTTATATGGTATTGTTTATTGTACTTGTAATAGTATTTGGGATTGTGATGTCTACAACGAACAATGCTTGTTGATTTGTATTTTAGGCAGTAACCACCCAAGTTGTAAGGTCAGTAGAAACTTTTTTGTTAGTGTGAAGGTTTTATGGTCTTTTTGTTTGTGTATTATGTACCATGTCCTTAACGACTTGAATGTAAATTTTTATGTATAGCTGTGTGCTAAGAGCTATGTAAGTAATAACTTGAAGTTGGTATTGGCATATGTAATAGTATTTGTAGCTGATGTCTTTCGACTGACGTAGTCCGTCATTCACATGCATAGATGAGAACAGGTTGTGGCTACCAATACTTGGATGGATATCTTATGTGTTTGTAATTTATAATGGATGTAGATGGCATCAGTTTCAAGTAGTTGGTGTAATTAATTGGGGATGTAGCCGTTGTCATGTAAGTTGTTAAATTTTAAATTGGAGTGAAAAATATAAACCATGTTAGCATAGAATTCCTACTTACCCTTGATTATATTGTATGTTAGTTTAGTACTAAACTTGTATGCCCTGTTATGCATAGGTGTAACTTGTATGCCCTTGATTATATTCTTCTGCAGTCTTGGAGCTATTGAGTGCCTCTGCCTGCGCATGGAATTACTTTCAACCTTTGTATTTGCTTTCTGCATGGTATTACTTGTGAGCTTTCCCCATGGAAGTATTGACCCCGTGAGTATTTAGTTTTGATTACTTGTTATGTCTCCCTATTTTCATAAGTGATATCTCTAATCGTGGAGGATCAAGTTACGTAGTTTTATTAGAAGTTATTACTGTATAATGATCACTTCTAATTAAGTGATATTGCATGCATACAGAGCATGGGAAAGAAACCTAAACTCATGGTTATAGTGGGACCATATATATGTTGTCAACCTTTTTTAACTGTGGTTGATGTGGTGTCTTTGCCATTTTGATTCTGTCTTTCACATGGGTGTTTTGCTCTATTGTCATGACTTAGTTCTTTACTTTGAATTGGTCTGTCACATTAAATAGCCCTCTCATATTGCATGATTTGGTCTGTGGTTACTCTTACATTTTAGTTCCACTTCAGGCAGACGTATATAGTATTACATTTTTTTTTCACACCCATGTTCTTAAGTGATGGTTCAAAATCATGCAGAATGTAATATGTAACAATATTCTGCTTTTAATCACTTTTACTTTTCTGAATAGGCATGGCTGGACTTGCTGTGACGTATGGCTTGAATCTAAATGCACGTCTATCGCGATGGATACTTAGCTTTTGCAAACTTGAAAATAAAATTATATATATTGAAAGAATTTATCAATACAGCCAAGTACGTAGTGAAGCACGAGCAATTATTGAAGATTCTCACCCTCCATCCTCATGGCCTGAAAATGGGACAATCCAATTAATTGATCTGAAGGTATCCAGCTCAGTCTCACATTAAGTATTCTCTTTGTTCTTTGGTTTGCACTAATAAGTCCATGCTTATTGCATTATCTCTAATATCAATTTTAGTCATTTTATTGTTTATTTATTTCTTTCCTTTTCTTTTCTGAGAGGGGAATTATCTCTCATGTTATTGTTCTCAGCTTTTGCTACCCATCTTTTTTTTCTTTCTAATATGCATATTTTATAAACTTGATTATGCAAATAATCAACCTTTTTTGTTTTTCGTGCGTGACAATGTTACCCTCATAGGCTGAATGACTTATTTGCTTAATCTACTCTTTTGCTCTGGAATGAACTGAAGACTTGCAGTTCAGTTTTTTTGAGTCGTCTGATAAACGTTTGATATTTTTTGTATTTCTGGGTGCTCACTGGTAATGGTGGAGGCAACGAAAGTTCTCTTGTATCTGTTATTAGATAATTGAAAAACAACTTTTGGATTCTCATAATAAATATAAGCCTGTTACTATTAAAATCCCTGGCATGTCATTAACACATATTATTAGGCTTCATGGACATTACATATAACCCTTATTAGCTTCAGTAATGTTTGGGAGTTTTTACTCTTCATCTTTTATTCTGATATTTGACAATTTGTTAACCGTGTTATCTATAAAATTCAACCAGTTTTTATTCATTAGATGGGTTTCATGGATGACTGAATTTTATATTTGAGATTTGAACCTTTTTTTGAATTCAACCAGTTTTCAATGTTGCAAAAAAAGCCCTTGTACAAGTTGCAACAGATTTTAATGTTTGGGAATTTGTTTCTATATATCCTTCTGAATCTGATGGGCCACTGGAACCTTTCCCATGCAGTATACAAGAAGGAGAGTTAAAGATGGTGCAGCCCAACGTGACTGAAGTTAGCTATAGGGAAAGAAAGCAAGCAAAAGGGGTATGGAAGATTATTCACGAAGTTGGGAGGGGTAGAGGAGTTATTTGCAAACGGGTTTGTTTTGAGGGGAATAGTATGAGTTTGAGAATTTGAGAAGAGGAAATACCTATAGTAGTAAAGGTGTCTGTAATAATTCACTTGTACATATCCTTTATTTCCATTGGAGTCTGTAGTTGCAGTAACTTGTTGATTTGAGTTTGAAGAGTCGAGTAGTCTTTGTTCATGTCAATATATTTCCCTTTCATCGTGTGAATGGTAAGAGTCTGTGTTGTTTTTCTCTTGCATTTAATGGTGAAGGTGATTCTGATTAGATCCCTTTTTAATGGATATTATAGCATATCTATGTATGTTTTTATATTTTTGTCTTTTCCAATTTTACGCTATCATCAAGATTCAAGGACCTCCCAAAAAAAAATTGGTGGTCCCGAGCATAAAAAATGCTCTCCTCTACTCACTGAGTCACTTTTTAATAGACAAGTTTGAATTTTTCAGTGTATTTTTTGGCTTGTGTAATAAATCTATGCAAAGTTGTTCCCTTGGCTGAGGTTTTTATTCAAAATGGCTTCTTAGGTGGAGATATATGCGAGTTTGATGCTAATTTAAAAAGGGTCTGTCTATTAAAAACTCCAAATTTAAACACGGAGAGAAGATCCAAGTTATATGACAAGATGGCAAGAGATCTCGATGAGCATGGAGCTGCTTTCCTTAAACATGGTGAAACCTCACAGTCATTGTCTCTTTCAGATATCTTCACTTTGAAGGATGGATCTGTAACACCTGTACTAAAGGTCACATATTGCAGTTTAAGCCGTGTTTTCATTGAGTTGTTTGGGTAGTAAGTGAAGATATAATTTGTCTGAATTTGGCCATGCTTTTGAATTATATGATCATATTTAAAAAGTCATGCAGACCATTTCTTTTTCTTACATTTGGCTGAGAGCAAGAAACGATGGCAATTTGTAATATGCAGGTTAAGGACTCATTCAAGCATGGAGCCGTATATTATTGCTACTCATAGATAGCTAAGCTCAATGAAAACAAGAAAGAATGGGAAAATGACCTCCACAAATAAATAACCTCCACATACAACTTAGATTGAATTACTTCACAGTAACTTACAAGACATGGAAGTCTTATATTCCTATTCTTGAACAAACGTACATTAGGGAGCTAATAAAGTACATAAATTACATTTTGACAGCGTGGAATTGTCATAGAAAACTACTTATATATATGGATAATAACCAAGGGTAGTTGTGAGACAAGCAGAGAAGCAACTGTCATCATGGTAAGCCTTCATTGACATATTGATTGTAGCCACACCAACCAAAATATAAGGTAAGTTCTTGTTGTCTGCAACGAACACGGAATAGCAGCCCATCCAGGAATGAGCATATGCCATTAACTAGACCAAATATGGAAAATATGTTAGCAACAAAACATAAAAATGGTTCCCACACCTATGGTTCTTATAAGCAGTGTTAGCTGACCAATTAAATCACAGAAAAACATCAATAAATAGTTACCTTCTGTGTAGGGGTTCATGCATTGTGAACACACAACAGGGCAAAAATCCAAATTCTCCTTCTAAATTCTGTAACAAACAGTAATGGCAACATACTATGAAAATGGTTAAATTTACTGTTGTTACCAGGAATTGCACCATCATTTAACTACACTAGTCTAACCTTGTTGTTATGTAACATGATAATTTTTATACACAGTAGAGACGTATAATATATACCATTGGCAGATGATTTTTGCGGATGCATTTCGCTGACAGTGTTAGTTGGCTGCATTCTACAATGAGTGATAAGTTTGTGCCACTGTAAGACCTAAGATGACACCAACTTGGTAGACACATAGTTAACTAACTAAAACACACCAAAAAGATAATAACATAAACATTAAAATAAAAATATAGACAGGCTTGTACATGTTATCCCCTAATTCCCATAATTAGTCACCATAAAAAACCCTATGTTTCTTGACAGGCTTCCTAAAAATGTCAGCTTATCTACCAACTTGCACCATAGTGTGAAGGCATGATATACATGCACCAAAAAATCCCTGAAGACGTAGACTGCCACAATATGTAAGAAAGGATATCTTCAAATGTACAACTGAAAGATGTCACACCAAAATATATTTTTTCCACAAACACCCATGTACCTACAATGGGTTCCCAAAAAAAGTTGTGCTCGTTCTACCGAGCGGTTTCCAACAGCGATGCCACCACTAAGATTCTCTCCTCATAACCTCCACTCATGAAAACATCAGTCAGTTTGCTATCTCTGCCCATGATCATTGCAACCTTCACCCTTTGAGAAGCATTTAATCCTTCAATCTGTTTTAATTCTCCCAGAATTGACCTTCTCATCTCTCTATCCTCTGCCTTATGTTTAAAACAGCCAACCAGGTTATCTATTTTGTCAGCTGTTTTTGAGTGTGACTGGGTAAGCTTGTCCATTGCTTCAGAGACAACGTTAATGACAGCATCCTCACTCCTTGCACGTTTCTTACCCTTTTTTGCTACAGTTACTGACACAGGTGAATGTACTTCAGGTCCCTCTTCATTTGTAGGCTCAGGCATTGGACAGTAATTCTGACTCTGTGTAGGGTCCAGCATTTGTTCAAAGAAATCATCTGCCAAATTCCCACTCTCATCATAAACAACAGCCTTTTTTTCCATCTGTTGAACAGCATCTTCAGGTCCCTCTGCCCCTTCTCCGGTTGCAACCTCTTTCCCGAAGATTGGTGCTAATTCATCAAAGAATGGGAATGGCTTTTTAAAAAGCCCTTTGGCACTGGGGTGGGTCTCATAAGGTACAAATTAGTACAACCAAGAAGTCCAAACAATATAATCATATAGAAACAATTGAAGACATAATTTAATAAAATTAATTTACCTTAATCCAGTCATCATAAATATCTTTTTCCACATTAATCATCTTGTCTTTGTCGTTCCAACTGAAACCGCCCCCACCATTAGGCCCTCTTATTTCACAGATTGCATTATAGTGCTTCTTAAGATGTTTAATTCGGGAAGTTATATGAGGGGATGCTTTCAGTGAACATCCCGAGATCTTGTCGTCCATCATCTTTTCTAATTGATTTGCAAATCCTGGCTTAAAGCCATTATCTCCCTTCCAGGCTAAACCAATTTCAAGAAGGCACTCCACAAGTGCTTTATCCTCTTGTGCTGTCCAGGTGTGATTAATTCATTTCTTGGATTGTTGACTGTCACCCGCCATCTATAGAATGCAACAAATTTATATATGGCATTGGAAATGACAATAACAGACAATATGCATCATGTAATCATATCACAAACATGGAACCAAATAGATTAGTACACAAACATAATGCCATAAATAGTCTAATAAGAGTTAATATTACACAAAACATACGAAAATAAATCATGTCTTTTAATATAAAATAATACAGAACATAATGCAATAACAGCCACACACAACAATCATAACATATAAATCCAAATCAATCATGTCCCCTCCACGTGTTAAACATCTGATGTGCCATCTCATCCCTCATAAATATCCAAGCATTAGATGACTCAACATGAGTGATCATAGCGTTCTCCGCAAATTCATTATGGGGCATTTGAGTTTCCACTGCATCATCTTCTAAGGGGTCAACTGCCATTTCTCGTCGTATGTGACTGTGAAGCAAGCAACATGCAGTTATAATCCTACATTGAGTTTTAACTGGATAAAAAGATTTTCCCCTTAAAATGGTCCAACGCCCCTTCAACAATCCAAAACATCGTTCGATTACATTCCTAGCACCGCTATGTTTCATGTTGTAAAATTCTTGTGGAGTTGTTGGTTGCGCCCCATGCCTCCACTCACTAAGATGATATCTTTGCCCTCTGTACGGTGTAAGGAAGCCTTCCCCGTTCATGTAACCAACATCACATAAAATAATAATAACCTACACATGTAATGAAGAAATATTTGTTATAAACAATTCCCATGTCTATTTTACAATTTGAAAAATTGTTAAATGGAAAGTAACGTTTAAAATGAAATACCTTTTGGCACCCTCAATCCATTCGAACGGGATATAGCATCTCTTAGGATCCTTGAATCTGCTGCTAATCCCTCCCATCCAGGTAATACATAAATAAATTGACAATCTTGAGAACATACGCCTAACACATTTGTTGCTACCTCACCCTTCCTTGTCCGATACCTTGGCTTATCAACTTGCAACAGATTCACCTTGATGTATATCCCATCTAACGCTCCTAGGCAATTCTGTAGTCTCATAAACAGGAAAATAATAATCAAAATGACATAAATAATAATCAACATCTTCAACTAATTTGTAAACACAACAAAAAAGTGTAAGTAAGAAGTTACCTTGAACCATTTCCACCTTTCATCGGTTGAATTTTCAGGGGCTGGCTCAGGTCTTCTAAGTAAAACCGTATGGCACCGTAGCACAGCCTGCAAAACCTTGGCGAACTGTCTACTAATAGTTTCACCCGACCGTAAGAATTGTCTTTTAATGATCCTATTCTTAACATCATGAGCCAGAATGTGTAGAAATATTGCAACGAGCTCTTCCACACCCATGTGCTTCGTTGGTTCAAGGCCCCCAACAGCTTTAAGTAATTCACACAACCTAATGAAGGATCTCCTATCCATCTTGGTATTCTCAATACAAGCTGTTTCACTAATGTAAACTATTATATGGAAATATATAGTCCTTAAATTCGCCCTTCTATAACAATTCCATGTGACTCTTTTCCTAGCATTTCTCCTTTTTTGAGATCAGCTAATAATAAAGCAAGTATAGTAATAAACATCATT
>NW_026897125.1:0-28934 GCF_033153095.1 Gastrolobium bilobum | reverse complement strand
GGGTGGTGTGGCACAGCCAGCCACTAATAGAGAGCAAAGAGAAAGAATGCTTAATGCCTTCCGAAAACATGCACCACCAAATTATAAAGGAGGCATTGATTCTATTGCTGCAATTCAGTGGTTAGAAGAATTGGATCGCATTTTTACTGTCATGGAGTGTGATGATCTGCAGAAATTGTTGTATGCTTCTTATATGTTGCAGAATGATGCAGCTGATTGGTGGAGAAATACCCGTCTGCCCTTGGAATGTCAGGGTTATGCTATTACCTGGCCTTTATTTGAAAGGCAATTCTTGCTGAAGAGAAATACTTTCCGGCTGAAGCCCGGATAAGGAAGAAGGGTGAATTTGAAGAACTAAAGCAGGGTCAGATGTCTGTTGATGAATACTTGAATAAATTCAATAAGCTGGCCAAATACTCTCATTTTCAGAGAGCTCCACCTACAAAGGATGACTTGATTTTTAAATTTCATAGAGGATTACATGATAACATCTCTGAAAAACTTGCAGGTGACTCATTTGATACTTTTGCTGCACTTGTTAAAAAGTGTAAAAATACTCAAGAATATTACATAAGGAAGAATAAGGACCAATATGCTCCTAATTCTGGTCCTAAAAACACCTCTGGGAATTCTAAAGGAAAAGGGTTGCAGGTTAGACAGTCTGATGGTAAGTTCAAAAAGGCCGGGTTTATGCAGTGACTCAGCAAGAGGCTGAGAGGTCAGCTAGTTTGGTGCGAGGTATGATTTCTATTCGTGATGAAATGCTTAGTGTTTTGTTTGATTCTGGTGCCACGCATTCTTTTATTGCTGATTATGTAGCTGAAGCATTTGGTCTGCACGTGATAAAAATGAAAACTCCTATGCGTATTGTTACGGCTGTGGGAAGAGTTTTTAATGAAGACTATGTTTGTGAAAATGTGAAATTCAAGTATAAAGGCAGGGAATATTCTGCCGACTTTATTGTCTTGCACCTTGCTTCTGTGAATTTAATTCTGGGGATGGATTGGTTGTCCAAGTACTGCGTGAAGATTGACTGCTGCAGTAAAACCATTTCTGTCTCATCTCATGATGAAGAAAGGGAGTCTCCTTATTTGTCTGTACTTCGGGTGGTAAAGGCCTTGAAGGAAGGAGATTCCGGGTATGTTTTATTGGGAGGTCTGGTTGGCGTCAACAAGGAGCCAATTTCTGTTATTCCGATTGTCTCTGAGTTTGAGGATGTCTTTCCGGATGAAATTCCGCACTTTCCTCCAATGAGAGAAATTGAATTTGCAATTGACTTATTGCCTGGTGTGGGACCTATTTCTCTTGCCCCATACCGGATGTCACCTCTGGAATTATCTGAATTGAAGAAGCAGATTGAAGACTTATCCAGAAAAAATTTTATTAGGCCGAGTGTGTCTCCTTGGGGAGCCCCAGTGATCTTTGTTAAGAAGAAGGATGGGTCTATGAGATTATGTACAGACTACCGGCAGTTGAACAAGGTTACTGTTAAGAATAAGTATCCTTTGCCGCGGATAGATGATTTGTTGGATCAGTTGCGGGGTGCGACTGTATTTTCTAAGATTGATCTCCGGTCCGGGTATCATCAGATCCGGGTAAAGCCGGATGACGTTCCGAAGACAGCTTTCAGGTCCCGTTATGGGCACTATGAGTATCTGGTTATTCCTTTTGGGCTTACAAATGCACCAGCCGTTTTCATGGGTTATATGAATCAGATCTTTAAAGCCTATCTGGATCAGTTTGTGGTGGTCTTTATAGATGACATACTGATATATTCAAAGAGTAAAGAAGAGCATTTTGAGCATCTAAAGGTTGTTTTGCAGATTCTGAGAGAGCATCAGTTGTATGCTAAACCATCAAAATGTGAATTCTGGCTTTCTGAGATACAATTTCTGGGCCATGTCATCTCATCTGAAGGAGTGGCAGTGGACCCGAGCAAGATTGAAGCAGTGGTAGAATGGGAACGTCCTAAAAATGTTACAGAGATCAGGAGTTTTCTTGGTTTGGCTGGATATTATAGGCGTTTTATTGAGGGATTCTCACGGATGGTTTTACCTTTGACACGGTTAACCCGTAAAGGGAACCCATTTGTGTGGACCCAAGAATGTAAAGTGAGCTTTCAAGAGTTAAAAAGGAAGTTGACTACAGCTCCGGTATTAATATTGCCGGATCCTACAAGTAAGTTTGTGGTGTATTGTGATGCTTCTAAGTTTGGGTTAGGCTGTGTGTTAATGCAGTTCCGTCAGGTGGTCGCTTATGCTTCTCTGCAGTTGAAACCGCATGAGGAGAATTATCCGACACATGATCTTGAGTTGGCAGCCGTAGTGTTCGCATTGAAAATCTGGCGACACTTTCTATACGGGGCCGATTTTATTGTCTACAGTGACCACAAAAGTTTAAAGTATCTGTTTGATCAGAAGGAGCTAAATATGAGGCAACGCCGATGGGTGGAATTTCTGAAGGATTATGATTTTGAATTGCAATATCACCCTGGTAAAGCCAATGTAGTAGCTGATGCTTTAAGCAGAAAGGCGCTTGGTATGGCTAATTTGATGATTTCCGAGTATAATTTGATTGAGAAATTCAGGGATCTCCACATTCCTGTGAATATAGAAGATAGTCCGCATTTATTGACTACTACGGTAGTCCTGAATTCATTAGTTGAGCGGATTAAAGAAGCTCAATTGCTTGATGAAGAGATTCAGTCTATGAAAGAGCAGGACTTTGTGTCCACTGATAGGTTCGGTCTTAAGTTTTACAAGGATCGGATCATTGTTCCAAAAGGTCAGATGGTAGATGAGGTATTGACTGAGGGTCACATGGGTAAGTACACTATCCATCCTGGTGCTACCAAGATGTACCAAGACTTGAAACAAAATTTCTGGTGGTCGGGAATGAAGAAAGACATTGCTCTATTTGTGAGTAAGTGTTTGACATGTCAGAAAGTTAAGATTGAACATCAGAGACCTTCTGGATTACTGCAGCCCTTGGATATTCCGGAATGGAAATGGGTCAGTATTTCTATGGATTTTGTAGTGGCATTACCGAGAACTCAGGCTGGTTTTGATTCTATCTGGGTAGTTGTTGACAGATTGACAAAGTCTGCACATTTCATACCAGTTAAAACGAGTTTCTCCACAGAGCAGTTGGCTCGGATATATGTAAGAGAGATTGTGAAACTTCATGGTGTTCCTGAAAGTATCATTAGTGATCGGGACCCTAAATTTACTTCTAGACTTTGGGATGCAGTGCAACAGGCCTTCGGTACACAGTTGAGGCTGAGCACGGCTTATCATCCCCAGACTGATGGTCAGACTGAGAGGACTATTCAGACCCTGGAGGACATGTTGAGGGCTTGTGCCTTAGAGCAGGGAAATGCATGGGATAAATATCTTCCTCTGGTGGAATTTTCCTACAATAATAGTTATCATGCCAGTTTGGGCATGGCTCCCTATGAAGCTTTGTATGGCCGTAGGTGCAGGGCGCCTACTTGTTGGTCAGAAATTGGTGAGAGGCAGTTATTTGGGCCTGATATGGTCCAAGAGACTACCGATCAAATTATGATGATTAAGGATCGATTGAAGAAAGTACAGAGCCGCCAAAAGAGTTATTATGATGCAAAACACCGACCCCTTGAATTTTCTGAAGGGGATCATGTATTTATCCGTTTGTCTCCGACTACGGGTGTTGGGCGTGCTCTAGGAGTGAGGAAGTTGAGTCCTAGGTTCATTGGGCCCTACCAGATTATGAAAAGGGTCGGACCTGTGGCTTATCAGCTTGCCTTACCTCCACATCTGTCAAATTTGTATAGTGTTTTTCACATCAGTCAACTTCGAAAATACGTGCCGGATGAATCCCACGTTGTACAGCCGGACAATATCGAAGTAAGAAAAGACTTGAAGTTTGTTGTGGGACCGTTTAAGGTTCTAGCACGTGATGAAAAGGTGTTGAGAAACAGGACTATTCCCATGATCAAGGTACAATGGGAAGGATTGACTCCTGAGGACGCCACTTGGGAGCGGGAGAATGAAATTCTCCAGCGGTATCCTGAGTTTGACGTCAGGTATGTGTAATATTTCGTATTTGATTTTGTGGGCAAAATCCTTAAAATGTGGGGTGAATATAATGACCCTATAGGGTAAATCTTAATTAGAGATTTAATTTAAGGATTTAAATGCCATAATTAGATTTAGTGAGTGATTTCGAGTATTTTGACTGTAATCATGACTATGTAATGAACAGTGCGTTCTGCCGGAGAATTTACAGTTTTGTGAATTAACCGGTAGAGCTTAAAAAGAGCAAAATAATTTTAGAGACATAATTTGATAATTCTGACGACAAATATGAGTTCAGAATGAAAAATTGTATAGTCTGGCACTTTCCGTGAAAATCTCGTGAATAGTGTTTTTACCGGGTATTTTGTACTGCTGTGTAAGCAACCGGTAGAGTCCAGAAATAAATAATTGATGAAATAAGAATAGGAAAGTCCAATATATGCCAAGCAAGTCAATATAGGCCCAAGAAAATGATAAGTTTATAAGTGTTAAGTTTCAGAATTAAATAAAGTACAGTTAGTGGTTCACAGTGCATTTCGTTAAAAACGGTGCAAAAACCATACTGTGAATTATGAATATTGTTCCGTAGGAAATAAAAATTAATTTAAATAACTTTAGAAAAATAAAAATATATCCGTAGCTTTAAGTTAAGTTTCGGGTAAATTTAAGTGAAATACGCGATAGAAAAACATCCGACAAAAGGGCCACATGTGCCTAAATAGCTTGGCCACTTAAATGAATCACTATTCATTGCAAAAATTTCTTCTTCTCTCTCTTGAAGGGCCGAGCTTCAGCCATGGAAAAAGGGGGGGGGGGGGGGTTAGGGTTTTGCTTGTTTTGTTGATTTCTTCTTGAATTCTCAACCAAATCTTATGACCCACCACTTGAAATTGATTAGGAACCACTCAAGGAATCCATTGCACCTATCCATTTGAGCTATAGTTGAGTGTGTGAAGAGTTATTCCTCCTCTTATTTTCAAATTACTATTCATAGGAGGAGAAAAAGTGGGTTTTTGATGGAGCTTTGCTTGGAGGTTATTCTCTAGGCTTTGTACAAGTGATTAGAGGTAAGAAACCTCTATTTCTATGGTATTATTTTGTGATCTATGTTTTGAAAATTTGGAGCATGTTTTGAGTGGGAAATATTTGATGTTAGAAGGTGAAAATTATGATGGATTGTTGTTGGTTAGGAATGATAGTGTTTAGTAAGCATTAATTTGTGATAAAAAAATTGAAAAGCCCTAGTGCACTTTTCCCCTAGGTTTCGGCCTTCATGGCTTATATAGGGTTCATCATGCAAATTTTTATTGTATGTTTGAAAAGGTAAAATATGTTGGAATGAAGTGTAAATGGATTAATTGGTGGAAATGCCAAAGTTAGAAAAAAATCCTACAAATACTTGCTCTATGTTGCGAACTATAGGATGTTTAGGGGTATATATATATTGGTTACATTTTATTCTAATAAAATGTGTTGCATTTTAATATACCAATGGATGAGCTAAGAAGTGAAATGCTTTGACAAATGGTTGAAAAATACCTTGAGTCCCTAAGGGTATGCCCGCGACTTTTAAAGAAAAATAGCATGATTTATGTGAAAAATTCTTAAGTAAATGCTTGATTAAATTAAAGAACGCCAACGGGTGTATAGAGGTCTAGACTTGTGTATTGGCATAGAATTGGCAAAAATATAAAGAAAGGAAAATAAGCGATAAAATGTATGCTTATGAAATAATCATGGTATTGCATCATTTTATTGATGCATTGTAAATTATTCTCTAGGTGTGCCTAGGGATTGAGAAGGATCGGAAATCTCTTGAAGCGATAAAAGTAACTTGTTCCACAAGTAAGCGTATTGGTAAAGCTTCAAGAGGTAAGCTCTATGTTTAAGGAGTCTTTTCCTGCTTGAGTGCTCCACCATGGTTAGTGAACTATGGTTGGACTGTATGACTGTGATTTAGATGCTTTGTATAGATGCATTCATATAGAGTTATTTGATAACATGATATGTTTTGCTCTGATATGACTTCTGTAATATGATTTCTGTAACAATCTCTGGCCATTGATTGTATAGTACCCGGATGTCCGCTTTGGGGTCCTCCCTCGGGACTGATGGTGTACGCCTCTGATATGTCTGGTTCCGCTTTGGGGTCCTCCCTCGGGAACACGTGCGTTGATTTCCGCTTGGGGTCCTCCCTTGGGAATGACGGCGCACATCTCTGATATGATATGGATATATGATCTGTTCTGTTATGATATCTGTTATATGTTGTATTTGTATACTCTGTATCTGACTTTCATGCAGGAGTGAGCCAGGGGTATGGAGAATTCTCTATAAACCTGGAGCTTATTAAGATTTGTAATCTCACCCCTCTTGGGGACATATTTTCAGGTGCCCAGATTCCCGGTGAGTCCTCACTAGGCAGGGACACGACACGTGGCTGAGGCAGTTGACAGATCGGATTTTGAGTGGCTGTAGGCTACTACCTTTTGGAGTGTTTGTTGTCTTTTAGTATTTCCGCATTTGATGGATCACGATATTGATCCTTTATTTTGTATATGGCCTGTATATGTTTTGTACATGTCTGTCACTTGGATGCATGTACATTTGTGTATTCAGGCACGTCATATGATGATGTATTATTCAGTTTATGATTTCGTATTGGATTGCATGTTGATTAGGATAGTGGCACGGAGCCATATTTTGCATGCGCCCATGGATGGGTATCTGATTGTATCTGCATGACTGGTACTTCTGGATTACTATGCTGTATAAACTGTTTATCAGAAAATGCTTCTGAGTGGGGTTGGAAAATCCCCAGTTGTCCGATTTATAGAGGAAACTCTGCCCGATTTTCGTTTACCCCGAGTAAGATTTAAAAAGAAAAAGAAAAAGTTAGCTCGTATTTTCAGAAGTTAAGTCTTCCGCTGTTTTTTGTTTTATCATATGTATGTTAATTGAACCGGCTCGAGACGGGGATGTTACAGCGAATTGCCCCCAAGCTGCAGTCGTATAACCTGAGTACGAGTTATTGCATACACGTGTCTTCATTCTCGTTTGCCGACTTTATCATTGGTGCTCATTTTATTCTGACATGTGCTGTTTGTCGCATGTGTTAGTGTGCTGCAGCTGTTTTATGCCGTTCTTGCGTTTCGTGCGCATTTATTAGCAGCGTTGTTTCAGGCGTCTAATTATTGCCTTTTTTCAAGTACAATGACTCTGGTGCCCCTGACCTTTGCCATCCCCAAGTGTTGCGGTTACCACCTATGATTACTGTGGTTACCTGCCGCGCCAACTGACAACTGCAGTTACCACCCATGATTGTTGCGGTTATCATAAGTGAAATGACTTTAGCAGCCTTGGCCTTTGCTATTCGTATCCCCAATGGTCACTACTCATCCCTATATAAGCCTTCGTCTCATATTACGTGCTTTTGTTTTTCTTTTGAGCATTGTGCAGAAATTGCATTTCTTTGAGTGTCAGCGTCTCAAACGCATTTCTCCATCTTCTTGCTAGTTCATCCCTTTCAACAGGTATTTCACTCATCTTTTGTTTTTTGTTGCTTCTGTTTTGAGATTCTTGCGTTTGATCATCTGTCCCCGAGCATGCTTTTTCAATTTTGAATTCTTTGCCCCTTGTATGCCATTGCGTTGATTTTTTTTTCTCGCTACACCCACAGTTTGCACTTTCAAGGGGTTGTGTATTGCTTCCCTTCTGGCATTTTGGTGTTCATCACCTTGCCTTCGTCGTTCTTCTTTGTTTTTCAAACCTTAGTGTCATTTAGTTTTTTAACCAAATGAGGGGGAAATACCCTCCTTCTTCAGCTTTGTGTTGCAAGGGGGAGAAGGAGGGGGATTCTGATTTTTTGAAAAAGATTCCTCCCGGTGCCCGTTTCTGGCTTTGGGGGATTCCAAGGACCGAAGAGGAAGAACGGGAAGCCATGCTTCGTGGTTGCCATGGTGGTAGATCTCGGGGGAGGCCCAGGTTGTTTAATAGGGAGTTAGGGGGCCCCCAAGGTAGAGGTTCCTCAAGCCAGGGTAGGGGTCGTCTTACTTCAAACAGACGTGCCTCCCATCAAATTCCCCCACTCGGGTCTGAGTCTTCTAGCAGACCTATTATTCATCTTGATCCTTTATCCATCGTCCGGGATTTACGTCATTCTTTCCCTCTCCCAAGAAGTGTTCCTTGTTACTCTTGTGTTTACTTGAGTTCCAAGCTTATCGAGCAAGGATGTGATTCTTTGGCCGAGTCTACTTTGGCAAGCTGCCGGCATGGAGATTTACCGGGGTCTACTTCCGCATCTGGTGGGGCAGATGACCCAATCATGATCTCCGACTTGCCGACTTCATCGTCTTCTAATGATTCTTCTGATAGCATTTTTGATTCAGGTATGCCCATTCTCTTCTGATCCAGCTCTTTTCTTTGTTTTAGGTTTTATGGTATCTCCTCCTCCGAGGTAGTAGAAGAGTCGAGTTCTACCGAATCATACCCCTCACGTCCCTCCACCTCTTTAATATCCCAGTTTCCCTGGGTGACTTATGAGATTTTAAATACTGCTTCCGAGATGGATCCGGACGACGTGGCGGGTCTTCCTGTTGGGAAGTTAGAGAACTACGATATAGTCCCCCCACGGGAGGACGAACCAGTTTGCTCTAGTGGGAGCTCAGGAGAGCCCCCTTTCTTTTTCTTTTTACCAAGATGTCGTAACTCAGCTTGGCATCCGGTTTTCTTTAACCAAGTTTCAAATTGATCTCTTGAACCACCTTCAGATAGCCCCTACCCAACTTCATCCCAATGGTTGGGGTTTTATTAAAGCTTTTGAGCATTTTTACGCATATCTTACTCTTCCAGCTTCTGTCTGTGTTTTCTTTTTCTTTATTCAAGTGCTTACTCTTGAAACCGGTCGTGAACAAGTGGAACGAAAAGGTTGGGTTACCATTCGAGGTATCCATGGTCGCAAACTTTTTCGAGTTTACACTGATTCTTTAAAGAACTTTAAAGACAAGTTCTTTAAAGTTTCTGCACATCCCGGCAAGAGCATATGATTTGTTGATAACTGTAAAGCCGAGGATGTAGAGGGAAAATTTCCGTTGCACTGATCATTTGACCATTATCAACTTCCCCCTTCGAGCTACCGCTTCAAAGAGTCCCAGTGGAGCCCTTCTGATGTCGACAGTGCCATTGTCATTGGTACATATCTTCAATCGCATAAGCATGCTAGTGTCGCATCCCTTCTTTTCAAGTCTCAGGAGGATCTTAATGTTGAACGAAGTATGGATCATTTTCCCCAAACCCATACACATATATTTGTTATATTGCATTTGATAATTATATCTTACTTTTTCTTCTTTGTAGTACCCAGCATGGAGAACCAACAAAATAAGCCCCCAAGCTGGTTGTTGGTTTTGAATCAATCCAAGGCTACCTCTGCCGGGTTGCCAAAGAAAAGGAAAGCTTCTGAGCTTTTGAAGGATGACCCTGACAAACCCAAAAGCACGTCGGCTGTTAAAGGTACTGCTACTGCGGGCAGCACCAAAGATAAGGTGGGTGCTGCTGATGCTGGTGCTTCTGCTGCTCAGCAAGCAATGAAAGCTCCTCCTCCTCCACAACCCGAGCTCTTGAAACACGTGGTGTGGCAGGGCAGAATGAAAAGCATTCTCTGGGATGTGATATGTGCTCCTGAGCCCTTCTACAACTCCTCCGCTCTTACCGCTGCTCAGATTAGGGAGGTGGAAGAGTTAGAACTTTGTTGTATGAAGATGGCCGGGTTGGCGAGGCCTTTGCTGACTCTTAAGCAAAAGTATCTTCGCTCTTTAAATGAGGCATATGCATCCCGAGAGGAGAGGGCCAAGACATATGCCGAGCTTCTGAAAGTGAAGGACGATTTGTCCTCTCTGAAAGAGAAGTATGACCAAATTGATGCCGAGCTGGTAAAGGCCAAGGTAAATATCAAAAAGTTTCGAGACGAGCAAGCTGCCGAAGCCGTGAGGATGAAGGACTTCTGAATTATGTATGAGAGAATGGAAGAGAGTTTAAAGGAAGCTGATGGTAACGCCTAACTTTACCAGGGTGAACTTGAGAAGTCGGTCACCAGCTCCTTCTATAATGCCCTTAACCAAATCCAAGTACTTAATCCGGATGTGCCTCAGAATATAATTGGTTTAAATGCTCGTGCATATGTCACCAACGGTCAAATCATTCCACCTCTTGCTGCCTCTCCCGCCTGTGACTCGGTTACTCAATCTAAGAGAGGGGGTGCTGCCATTGAAGATGGTGACGAGGAAGCTAACCAACCCGCTAAGGAGATCGCAGTGTCTGAAGAACCTCCCGCTGGCAAAACTCAATGAATGTCCGGGATGCCGGTTACCTTTGTAATTTCCAGTTCTATTTGGGGCTTTTGAAGCCCCTTTTTGATTTGTAAATATTGCCGGTTTTACTCCAATTTAAATTTGCTCGTTGAGCCTTTTTTATCTTCTTATATTCCGCTTTATGATTTGATGTCTTGCATTTCTTACTTTTTGACTTTACCGTAGATGCATCTATCTAGGTACTTGATTTTCATAGTCTGCCGTATTCGCCTGGAGCATTCATTGAACACTTCTAAAGATTTAGTACGACATTGTTTTTTGACAAATGGGTTTGTTCCTTTGCCATCTAAGTTTATAACTAAGGCAATTTTCACGTATTTCAAACCTTGTCCGAGTTGCTTCCATCCTACTTGAGTTACAACTTGGGTAGATTTTACTTCTTTAGCCTGTGCTTTTACGAGTTCTGCGTTAAGTTTTATCCAATATCCATTGGCAATTTTTTCAACTCAGATAAATTTATTAAACCCGTGCATTTTACGAGTTTTATATTCTTGACCTGGCCGAGGTCAAAGCATTGTACGGATTCTGCTTTCTGTTATTTTCCATGACGCATGTTTGTTTTGACTTAACCATTTTGGCAAGTCTGTATTAACAATGGGTCTTGTCTTTACTGACTTAACTGTTTGTTATAACTTGAATTTTGTAATTTAATTTTATCTAAGGTAAAGACAATACTGTCACCTGTCCCCCTTGGTGCTTAGTGTAACAACCCATTGTACACCGATATTGTTAATATTAATTATGATATCAAGCGCAGTTACAATCACAACAATTCGTTTATAAAAATGCGAGTAAACTTTTTTCGTTTATTACGCGAATATTTAAAACAATAAAGTGTAATAATTAAAAGCTGTTACCGTAACTGTAAAATTTTGCGAAATACTTATTTATACTACTTTTATAACTTATTTTACTTACTACATGTCAATAAGGGGTCCCCATAAACCCACTTAGCTAATTTCTCGATTTTACGTTTTCTACCTATCCGAACATGGTTCGGTCTTTAATTTTCTGCAGATAGACCATATTCTATAAGCCTCCCATCTTTTTATATGTTATTCTACACTCAATTACCTTTCTAGGAAGCTATCACACGAGTTATTTAGAGCTCGTTTGCTCCAGATATTTCCGTTTGAAGTTGGACAAGCAAAACTGCCAACCAACCTCAAGACAGCTCCAAACATCCCTCACTCTATGAATTACTGCAAAAATTCCACTCAACCAACTGCTCTCAAATTTTTATACAACAAACTAGACATATCAAGCTTCAATTGGATATATTATACACTTGATTTTACTAAGAAATAAAGCAGAAATAAATTTCTCAAAACCGGTCCAGAACTGTCACATGTGCAGTGAGCAAATGGGCAGTCTGTACTATCTGCCTTCTCCAGGCAGACTTACAACCCATAATTTTACCAAATTTTACCACAAGATATAGGACATCTCAAGCTTCAAAATGGCATATGGCACGTTCCTATCGGACCTCTATGGAGGGAGATATGCTCTTTCGAAGTTCGCCTAAATTATACCAATTTCTAGAAAATTCGCCAGAGTTTCCTTTGTTTTTACCAAAATCCCCAAATTTGCTAATGTGATCTAGGATCTCAAATGTACCTAATAATCATTGGGTGGCATAGACAAGGACCAACAATGCCTTGGAGCACTTACAACTCATCACAGTTTATTTTACTTATACAATACATATCACATTGCTTCCTTTATTAATACTTAATACGTTTCAATCATCAAAGTTCAATTTCATGCATTTGCTAATCATACACACATTCATAATCCTAAAATAGGCCTATTTCCCTTTCATCATATTACATATGCTCCACATTACACAAGATCCAAATACAATATACAATTCTCCAAATTACAACATAATTATTAAATCTCCAAATGTCATAAACTACATGTATCTAGACTTAGGCAAAAATAGCATGAACAAATATGACATAATCTCATCCTAACAACATATACAATGTTCATGCCCTAAGTCTATCCTAGGCCCAATGGCCATCAAAATGCAAAATGTATAAAGTCCTCCAACGACTCATCCTACGGGCTTCTTGCCCGCCGCTCCTGCACCACTGCTACCTCCTGAAATAAAGCCCCCAAGACGGGGTGAGATATACGAATATATCTCAGTAACCCAAAGGTTTCGGAGAAAACTCCGCCCAATGGCTCACTTCGATGCATATAAATAATATAAAATAACATCTTGAAAAACGGGATATAGCAAGGGATTTAGAGAAACGGGGGAACATATAAGGATACAAAATACGACGAAGCTGGAATGGTCGCTACCAATACCACGCAACGTCCTGCCTAGTGGCTCGGCATATAAGCCTACGAGTCTAAACCAAGGCGTGTTCCTAGAACATCCAACCAAGGCACCCCTCCCATCCATATACACCCGAGACTTCCTAGTGTGCTCCTATCCGGATCACACACCACGACCCTAGGTCAACTGGAACTCCCTCTCGGAGACTTATCCAGTGGAAGTCCGAAACGCCCGAAGGCAAACTGTCTACTGGCCAGAGACTCGGTACATCCTATGTACCAACATACATACTAAATGCATGATCATGTTATTCTATATTACTTACATACACTTCTTACCATCACCCTCAACGGGCATGATGGAACACACAAGGGGATCAAGCCCCAGTACCAAGAGGTTACCTGTTTAGTCCTCTTCACTTAGCTCCTAATGAAATATTTTCTGAGCTCTTTATACAGCAGAAATGCCTACACAAAGGACATTCCTAATTACTTAAAATTCATACAACACATGCAAGTCATCAATTACGCAAGCATAGTTCCAATCACTTACCTAAATCCCACTTGGTCCAGGACCAATGGCAATCCACCGAACTCACGGTTCGGGATTCAAATCAACGTACGACAACCTACAACAACCATGTAAGAACCATCAATACACGGCAAATCTATCAAAGTACGAAAACTTCAAAAAACCTCACCTACACCATGTAGGTTCGCCAAGGTAGGATTATTTTACATTTTATTTTCTAAATTTTCTTTCTCATTTTCTTACGCATCCTTAGGTTACCAAAAGGCCATATCAAGTGCCGTTTTTCATTTTACGTCTTTCAAACGTCGTTTTGCTTACTATTTTGCTCTATGTCCAATTAACCACTCAACACTACCAAACATTTTTTCATTGGTTTTCTAACCTTCCAACCACCATACAACCCATCTAATTAACATTTAACACATAATACATCATCCAAGCAATGTCAACCACATCAAATCCCTAATTCTCCCTAAATGGCCGAATTGCACCCCCAATGCCACACCAAGGAGTTTCAATCAATTTTAACCACTCCACACCTCATACAATCCCATTATATCAACATACAACCATGCCACAATCCCATTATTCAATCCTAACAATAATTTCAAACTCAAAGTCATGACATCCTCAAAATCTTCTAAGTTAAAAATTCACATTTTTCATCAATAATATTTATTGCATTTACGGCTACTACACATCATTCTAAGACACATTCATGTACAAATATTTTCCATTTGATCTCTCTAAACACACAAATCAACAAAACCCCCTTTAGGGTTCATGAATCAAATCCGAAAATTAAACCATCAATAAGGTGCAGAAACTTACTCAAAAGCTAGGCACACGGCTCCTCCAAGACATACTAAACCATTGGAGCATCAATCACCACCAAGAACACAAATCTAAAGAAAAGGGATGCGGCTTTGGGGAGGGAATATCTCGATTTCTAGTGGTTTTCAAGGCTCAAGGGTACAACCAACAGATTTAGAAGATGATTTCCATCAAGTTTCAAGTCAAGGATCAATGGATTTGGTTGAGTTTTGAGTGAGTAATGGAGGATGGAAAATTCGAAGGCAAACTTGCTCTCCAATGGGGTTGGCCGCGGGTTTCAAAGGGAGGAAGAGAGAGAAGTGATGATGAATAGTGACATGGTGTCACATGTGTCAAGTTACTTAAGTGAGGTTTGGAAGAACCTGTACCGTTAATTAAGGAAATTAATTAATTAATTTTATTAAATTAGGAAATGATTCCATAATTGACACTAATAATTATTAAGAGGCTTTAATAATTATGATAAGTGATTAAGAATGCTGAAAGTCGCTTTTCGAAAGAAAAGTGCAGATACCGGTTCTGCTAGTCAGTATAAATGCGTACCGAAAAAGTATTCTGGAAAATTATAATAAGTGCATGGTAATTCCTAGAATAATATAATTGACTTGTAAAACGAGTTTCAAGATAAAATAATGAGAACTGGTGCCAGAAACTGATACTGGCTATGAAAAGCGCGTATCGGAAAGGTGCTCCGAAAAATATAATAAAATATGAAAATTCGTGTAAAATTGAGTAGGTTAAGAATCCTGAGTTTGGGATTAAAATGCTAAGTGTAACAATTAAAGTTAATACTGTGTGTTTAATGTGTAAGTGGCTATAACTACTCTAATGATTGGGCACAAAACCCTAGAATCAGATTTCCTACGTGAAGGAGGCTGACCAGTTTCTCTAAGCCACTATTCCATTGGTTTTCTTCATCTTTGTGAGCCAAGTTTCCATCTTTTCTTGATTTCTTCACACTTCCTCTTTGTAAACACTTGGGTGTGGCATTGTGAGGGTGAAACGTGGTCTTTTATGGTTGTTCAACTTCTGAGTTTTGAGTTTTAGGGCTGAGTTAGTGGGTTGGAGTGTTGGAGTTTTGTTCTTGGTTGTTGAAGCTCCAAGTGGTCATTTTTGTGAAGAAAGGAACCACCTTGTTGTGCATTTTTGTGCACCCTTCCAAGTCAGAATCTCGGGAACTAGTTATGAGCTTTAAGAGCCTTCCTTTGCTGAGTTTGAAGCCTTGAGTAAGTGTTGAACCTTTGGTCATGTGTTTTGATGATTAAAAGAGGTGTCTTGGTATGTTTAATGAGTTAAACCAGTAACCAACAGTTGTATGAACCTTAATGCGCCTAAAAATGCATGCTTTAACGTGTTTAAGTGTTAAAAATGGAACCTTAGAAGAATATCTTCGCGAAATGCAGGAACTGCATTCTGTCGCGAAATATCCGGATATCTGATCGTGAAATATCCGGATATTGGATATCCGGATATGGGGATCTGGATATCCGGATATTGATATCCGGATATGGACAGTGAGATATCCGGATATGCCCCCGAGGAATATCCGGATATTCTGGGATTTCGAAGAACAGTAGCTGCATTGTTCATACAGTAGGCTATTGGGGGTTTGTGGACCCTAGAGTGATGAAGTTGAACTTCTGTTTTAATTGAACTAAGTCAGAATCAAGTGATTAAGGGCTTGTGGCTTTGTTAGAAGCCTTAAGACGTAAAACGTAAAGGAAAAACGTTGTCTTTAAGTGTATGCTTGTAGAGTTTTATTAATGATGTATTATTGGTCCATAACAGATTGTGATACTGCTGTGTTTGGGCTTTGAGATTGTGGACTCTTCCACCCCAATATCTGTTGCACTGCATAGTTTTGGAACTGATATTGATATTACTGCTTTTAGAACTTATATTGCACATGTAAGTGAGCTTGGGGTGGAAGATCCTTGAGGAATGCTTATTTCAGGTTCAGGTAATGCGGGGGTTGAGACCTCTAGTGGCAGGAGGCCAGAGCTTAGTTGATAGATGTTGCATGTTTATGCTGCTATGTTTGATGCTGGATCATGTTTACTGTCTTATGCTTTTAGCTTCAGTTTATGGATTATTATGTTGAGACTTGGTTGGTTATGTCGTTGATTTGGTGAGCATGAGGATTGTCCATGCCACATAGGCTCGTTTTTGTCTTGTTTTATTTGGAGTTGTACTAATGTACCAGGATATTGTCCGGACTATGTGTAGTAGATCCGTGACATAGATACTCACTTTATATATATTCGAGGTATTTCAGTTAGATGTCTATTTGCAATTTACATACAGGCGGTATTTTATGAAATTGATTAAGTAATCAATTTGGCTAAGTATAATGACGTCATAATTGAAAAGAAAAATATTTTCCGCATTTTTAAGTAAGCGCAGGTTAATACGATAGTATGATAACATTACCGGGTATACACGGGGTGTTACTGTAGGAAATCTTAGATTTATGCGGAAGCGGTTTAGGACCTAGTACATTGGTATGCTTACCGAATCATCCGTGTTTCACAATTACCTCTCGGTGCGCAGGTCTCGTGTAGAATCTTCCCTTGTAGGATTCCTCTTCACGAACAGCTCACCTCAGCGCCGCAGCACGAACAACCTCCTTGAAGCTGGACTGTGGCAGATCTTCCAAACTATCTCTCGAGGAGGAAGGGGAAGTGTGTGGGCACTGATTAGATTCTGAGCTTGCCTCTTTCTCACAAAAAAGACCTAGGAGGCTGATGACTTAAGAGGTACTATTTATATGGGTTCCAAGAAACCCTAGCTCATTGGGCTCTAGGTTCCTTGGGCTCTTCTCACACTAATAACCCATTTGGGCTTTAGTAAAAGAGCAAACCCAACAATCTCCCACTTGCTCTTTTGGATACAAACTTGAGTCGTAAAACCCAAGATCATGTAACCCATAAGTCATCATCTATCCGAAAAATACCCTATCCCTTGTCTCAAGCTAGCTTGGGGATCTACCATCTGTTATTAATCAAGGCTCCTGATAATCAACGAATGATTATCTAATTCGGTGCTACTCCACTAAAAACCCGAACTTGAACTCCAAGATTAACAACACTTATAACATGAATATGCATTGCCCCTTTGTAGAATGTCTATAATTGATTGACAAGTTTTCTGTAACTCAATCAATTATTTATTCCCTTGACTATGATAGTTTCTCTGATGGATTACATGCACTGGCCAGTGTCTTTAATATCCAAGTACCGAAACATATCAAGGGGACATATCCTACAAATTCCATGTTGTTTATCTCATAAATACCGATAATCAAATAATCTCACTCCCAAAATACCGAGTTATTGGCCGTCAATAGATCGAACCTCACCCGTTGGTAAATCAAAGAATGAAAACTATTTGATTACCTATTTATAATAAACTCAGGATTAAGAGCAATCACATAACTATAGTTAACTGGAGATTTGATACCTTATGATAGAAAAACAACCTTAATCAAATCTTTCCTTGATCCTTTCAATGTGAATGTTAATTCACACCAATATTTTACAATGATTCGGACAAAATCATTTCATAAAATATTGCAGCCTGAATAAAGTGCCCAACTTTATTTAACGGCTGTGACTCCATTCATCAATTGTGAGAACCTATGATCATGTCCTCCATGAACGTATCCATATGATCATATACTCCACAATTTGATCCGGACCTTTATGTTTGTAAATAGTGCGCAAAATAAATAAATAAAACCTTATTTATGAAATTCAGAAAATTATTTTATTGTTTCATCGTCTTACTCCAAGAGCACAATGAAACCAATAACTCTCACTTGCTCAATGCAAGTCTGGGATCCTCCTAAGACCCAAAGAAGTAACATGCCTCTCGAACACAAGTTCAGGCAAACTCTTAGTAACTGGGCCTGCAAGATCTACCTCTAATGCTATCCGAGTTTAGTGAAAAACTCATAGCTCGAGGTTGATTTTCTTGAGTCAATATCCACTTGAAATAACTGAATTTTTGAAAACTCAGCTTTTCAAGACTCCCACTAGAATATACCAACATATAATCTCTTGTTCTCCAAAGATACTTGAGTACATGCTTAACAATAATCTAGTATTCCTCTAGGTTCAAAATGGTACTATCTCACTACTCCCACTGCGTGATAGATGTCTGGTTTAACGCCCAACATGATATGCGTGAGTCTACCTTTGCCAAAGCATAAGATATCTTGCTCATGCATTCTTCCTTCTTAGAAGTCTTTGGTCACTCCTTAGGAGGATGAATTCCACATCTGAGAATTATAATTCTTCTCTTAGAATTCTCATGTTGAATTTTGGCAAGAGCCTTGTCAATGTAAGTAGCCTGAGGTGTTGCCAACAACTTATTCTTCCGGCCTCATAAGAGTTTTATACCAAGAATATAATTGGCTTCCCCAGTACTTCCATACCAAAACACTAACTTAGCCAACTCTTTATGCTTGATATTACCTCCACATTGTTTCTAATAAGGAGCATATCATCTACATAAAGTACCAGAAAAGCTATTGTCTTCCGTTGTATCCTTTACATACAAATACACAGCATTCATCAAGGTTCTCTCAAAATTAAAATTTTGATAATCTGATCAAAACTGATGTTTCAAGACCTGGATGCTTGCTTAATTCTATGAAATAGACTTTCACAACTTGCATACCGTGTGTTCCTACTCATTTGCTATAAACCATTTTGGTTGTTGTATGTAGATATCCTGACATCCAACTCCCAAAATGAAATCTCATAATTGAGACTTATAGCAACTTAGAGAATCTGGATAGACTCAAGCATGGCGTCTGGCAAAAAATGCCTCCAAGCTAGCTTTGAAGGTTTTCACCTTTCTGTCCATCCTCTCTTTGCCTTTTATGTCCACATGCACCTTGTGGGTTTTACCCCTCTTGGTGTCTTTACTAGGACCGAACGGAGTTGAAATACAAGTATTTCATCTCATTGTTCATAGCCTGAGCAACACTTGATCAACAACATCTTCTAGTGTATTATCGTAACTAGTAGGATCAATATCACTCAACAAGAGACAACTTGAGAGTTAACAAGGTTCTCTCCCACTACGAATGTACTGCATTAGACCTTGTGTATTTATAGGTAAAACAAAGAGTGGGTCAAATGATGGATCTTCAATTTCTTGTATATTGTTCATTTACATGTGATACTAATATTTCTACTAGTTTCACTTATATATTATCATGTTGAATTTCCAATCGTGGTTCTCTTGTTTGTTCACTTAGAGATATATCTATCCCCTCTTGAACAATCAAGGGAACAGTGGATAAAACTTCTAGAGATTCTGGAAATTCTTGATCTGAGATAAATCTCATCAAGAATAACCTAACTTAAGAGCTTATAATTTCTTATCTAGTCCTCCTTTAAGAAAATCATGTGAGTGCTCACTTAGATTATCTTGTCCTTAAGACTAAAGAAGAAATCATCCCTAGTTCACTTAGGGTAGCCAAAAGATATGCACTCTTCCATACAAGATTCCATCTTATTTGACTGCTGTTGTAGGACGTGTGCCGTAGCACCCTAAATCCGAATAGGGTTTGATCTGGGCTTGCACCCCTTCCATAATTCTTTAGGTGTCTTTACAACAAACTTTGACGGAACCAAGTTAAGAAGATAGATTTCCTTCTCTTAGGCATCTCGCTTGAACAACATTGGCAAAGATGAATAACTGAACATGATCTTCACCAAGTCTAGAAATGTTTGATTTTTGCATACTGCAACTTCATTCAACTAACGCGTTCTTAGAGTTGACAGTTACGAAAACTATCCCCTCTTAAATCAGGTAAGACCTGAAATTACCAGACAGGTAGCCAAACACTTTAGTAGACCAAAGTGGTTTTTGATTTGAACACCTACATGCTTTTCTGCCTCAGACTAAACCTCTTGGAATTTCCAAAAGCTTTAGACTTATGGCGCACTTGGTTCATCTGTCCAAATCCAGAGTAAACATTCATATAATGAAGTACTCATCACCTCTTCTGGTCTGAACGCTAATCGGTCCACATACATTAGTATGTATCAGTTCTAGTTGAATAGTTGTGCAAACCTTTTTGGCCCTTGTAGGATTGCTTGGCCATTTTACCTTCCAAATAGAACTAACATGTAGCTGTTAGTTAAAAGATTCTTGAACTTTCAGTCCCTCTTTTAACTAAAACATGTTTCCTACTTGAGATAATATGACTCAATCACAAAGGTCAAAGTTATGTTTCATTTGAAACTTTTATTTCTTTGGTGAAATTTCTTGTTCATCATCCTTTCCATTCAACACAAAAATTTAGGGGGTATAGGACAAAGGTAATAAAGACTATTTAAACAATGTACCAGAAAAAACAAGACGAAGATGAACTTCGAAATGTAACTGAGGAATCAATTGCATTGTCAACCCATGTTTTAGAACAATATCAAAAAATTTGCTTTTCACTTATTCATAGTTGGTACCATCTAGAGGTTTTCGACTCAAAATCATTTCTAAGATATTTTCTAAAAAAACATATAAAGCACACAATTACAAACAAATAATGCAATAAACAAACGAAGTGTGAGTAGATTCTCATAACTACTCTTGTTTATTGTTAACAATCCTTCAGTTTATCTTTACAAGGCTTACGATGGGAAAGTCACTTGTAAAAACCAAAATTGTTATTTGGGCCTTCAGTGCCATTGCCAGAGCCTCGATGGGAGGGTTAACAATTTTCCAAAGTTGAATGTAATTAACCATTGTTTAATTTCAAAATTATCCTTAGTGTCTAAGGATTGCCGACGATGGGCCGTACAATACTTTACTAAAATTTTGAAATTATTAAGATTTAATCTAGTGAAATCTGATTATCCTTATCCGATGGGGCTTCAGCGATAACCATTTCACTAATAAACCCACAAATGGAGCCCGCAGGTTTTAAAATTAATTAATTTTTAAAACCTTCACCCATTCAACATTTTTGTTTGAGAATTTTCATAAGCCCAGTCGAATTCATTGTTTAATTTCAAAATTATCTTTAATAACTT
Organism: Gastrolobium bilobum; assembly: GCF_033153095.1. Classification (NCBI taxonomy): domain Eukaryota; kingdom Viridiplantae; phylum Streptophyta; class Magnoliopsida; order Fabales; family Fabaceae; genus Gastrolobium; species Gastrolobium bilobum. The sequence continues at coordinate 7,810 of NW_026897125.1, read as the reverse complement.
AGTATTATCGACGATGGGCCGTACAATACTTTATTAAAATTTTGAAATTATTAAGGCCCAATAAAATCCAATCATGCTTATCCGTTGGGGCCTCACATGATTATTTTATTGATAGACCCACAATGCGCCTGGAGGTTAAATTAATTTCTTAATTTAAATCTCCTCCCATAGATATTTAAGTCCAATCTAATAAAATCCAATCATGCTTATTTGATGGGACTTCACATGATTATTTTATTAATGGTCCTAAAATGCGCTTGAAGGTTAAATTAATCTCTTAATTTAAATCTCCTTCCATTCAACATAAGCAACATTTTCAAATTTCCAATTATTATTTAATTGAGAGTATCCTTTGTTTGATTTCAAAAACTATATAAGTAAGAGCGCCGATAAACGTGCACTAAGCTTAACATAATTTTGAAAGTATTAAGGTCCTGAAATCCGGTCACTTTACGTCAGCGTGTGCTCCAAACAATCATGATACATGAATGTTGTATGCAGCGTGTGTTATTCCATGACCATTTCAGAAAACCCACAAATAACTCGCAAAATAAAAGAATTCTCTTAGGAAATTTTCTCTAATTATTTTTCTAGATTTAAATCATCCAAATAGCTGACTTAATTATTAATCTAGATTGCAACAATCATAATAATTATCATTTATGAGGATAATTTGAAATCAAAATAATTTCCATGACGATTATTTGTCTTGATGTTAATTATCCAAAATTAATTAATTCAATTATTAATCTAGATTTTTAATAAAAATCATAATAATTATTAATTAATTTCTTAGGATGATTTAAAATCAAAATAATCACATAATAACTATCATACTAGTCGCTGAAGACATAATAGCTATTATGCTCATGCAATCATACAAGTTATGCAACAATATGGCACCACCTATTCTATATGGCATGTTATCGCAATAAAGCATGTTATCAATTATATAATTTATACCAATCCATAAAACCATTAAATAATAAAATCTAATTACTTTAATCCATGACATTCCTATTTTAAAGAAAATAAAAAAAAATGTTACAACTTTGGAATTCAACTTTCGCCTAGCCCATAGTATCTGTCTCAAGCCCCTTTAGGGTTTCCATGGGCCCAAAGCCCAAAGACCCAATCCTTTGGCGAGAAACCCTAGGACGCGAAAGAGGAACCCTAGCCGTCAGGTCTGCCACACCGTCACCCGAAGTCAAATCAGGCCGAAACTCTAGGGGAGGGACTGCCACATAGAGATGAGTTCACCGCCGCCGGAACCACCCAAAAAGGTGGCCGGACGCTCCCTCACTCTCCCATTCTTTGCCGGAGAGTGGCGGCCACTCTCAGACTCTTGTGGAGGCGCGTGGAGGAGCGTGAAGGCTCCGATGGCGGCGATCCACCCACCTTTGTGTTCGCCTTTCCGTCCTCTTTCCAACCATATATATATCGCCCCATTCCGAGATCGGGAAGTCCTCGAAAAGTCTCCGACAGTACTGACTGCGCATCTTACTCGCGGTTTCTCGATCTTGAACTTTTACAAAATATTGGAAAAATACACAGAAATTCCGAAAATAAATAAAAACAGCAAGGAGGAAACCTAATCATATGGGATTAGCCTCCTTGTTACAAATCGAGAAATACACGAGAGACCCTAACCATGGATTAAAGCATTTTTACCGATTAAAATTTAAACTTTTATGAAATGAATTATAAAATACACATGCTAGATTCATACCATAATCCTAGAACCCTAGGTGCCACATTTCAAGAAGCAAAACTAATTACATGAATAGTGAAACTAGATTCACATACCAATGTACAGCCAAGACTCTGATACTAATTGTAGGAAATCTTAGATTTATGCGGAAGCGGTTTAGGACCTACTACATTGGTATGCTTACCGAATCATCTGTGTTTCACAATTACCTCTCGGTGCGCAGGTCTCGTGTAGAATCTTCCCTTGTAGGATTCCTCTTCACGAACAGCTCACCTCAGCGCCGCAGCACGAACAACCTCCTTGAAGCTGGACTGTGGCAGATCTTCCAAACTATCTCTCGAGGAGGAAGGGGAAGTGTGTGGGCACTGATTAGATTCTGAGCTTGCCTCTTTCTCACAAAAAAGACCTAGGAGGCTGATGACTTAAGAGGTACTATTTATATGGGTTCCAAGAAACCCTAGCTCATTGGGCTCTAGGTTCCTTGGGCTCTTCTCATACTAATAACCCATTTGGGCTTTAGTAAAAGAGCAAACCCAACAGTTACAACGTGGGCCCCACCGCCACCTCACTTGATTTCAAACTTATTTGAATTTCCCTTCGTTTCCACTAAACGTCCATAAATTCACAACCTATTTAGAAACTATAATTTTTAACATTAACCATTGTCCTTTAATTACTCTTGATCAGATGAATCCGGAGTTTTCCGGTCGTTCGGAGAAAATGTTGTTTTAAGATGTTGCGCGCGCTATTGGCACGCTTCCCCAAACTTACTTATTTCCATCAATTCTTATCAGAAATCATATTCCTTAGTTCTATAAACCATTTATAACTTGTATTCAAAACCTAGAGCTCAAAACTCAATCAGCACGCTTTACGGTGCAACTATACCGCGATATTTTTACCCGATAAAAACACTATTCACTGAATTTTCTGAAACTTGCCTAACCACTCAATTTTTCGTTCTGAATCCATTTCCAGAGTTATTTTTATCATATGAGACCTTCTACTCAATTTTTATCTTCCTAGGGTTGCGTGTTGACTAATTACCGTTTTGCCCTTTCTTTGTATTTGGCCTAATTTCCAGGATTTTCACTAATCTTTCCCATTAATTCTCATTTAATATGTTAATATTCGATTTAGAATTGCGAGGTGTTATAATCACGCCACCTTTAAGAATTTTGACTGCGAAATTAACCTCGTACCGGTCCACTGACTCAGGATATAACCAGGGAATCTCGTCCTTTCAGTCTCAACTAGCCTCCTTAGGTGTGCATCTTTACAATTTTACTTTCATCACAGGCGTAAGGACCCAAAATTTAAAAAATAAAACAATGGAGTCGCCACCAATTTTATTTAATTTGGAAAAATTGGAAAACCTTTATTTGCAAACTGGTCTTTAAAATTATAGATCAAAGGTTCGGGAGTCTAATTATGTGCAAGGAAGGGTGGAAACTTAATCCTACTACACCCCTGAATCCGTTTCAAAAACGGTTACCTTAAATTAGTCGTGCAAATTTTTAATAATTTTAGAATATTTGTTTAACCCAAATAAAGCAAGATATTAAAGTTATTTACAAGAAAAGAAAACAAAATTTAAAATCTTATTTTTAACTTGACGGAGAAATTCCGCTCTGACGTATCCTCTGGTGCAATGAGGAACTCAAAGTTACGTCGTTCTGTAGAAAATATTTATTTGTTGGTTAATTTTAATTTTGAAAGAAAATGATTTTAAGAAAGATTATTAATTTTTGAAAAGGAATCCATTATGGCTCAGAATTTAAGGTAGCAAGACTACACGTAAATTCCTACGAAGCTTACAACACTTGAGGATGGTAGGATATTGGGAAATTTAGAATAAAAATATTAGATAAATAAACTTTAATCCTTTTTTGTTCTTGGAAGATGTTATTTTAGAAAAAAAAATCCACATTTACACAAGGTTTAAGATAACATAGCTATACGAAACCCATATGATATGTACAACACTTGAGGATGGAAGACCATACATCAATGTTGTTGATCGTTGCGAGGATATTAAAATATTTATTTAATATTATTATCATTATTTTTTTAAATAATTCCACATTGCACAAGATATAAGATATCATGGCTATACGTATATCCATACGATATTACAACACTTAAGGATGGAAGACCATACATCAACATTACAAATCATTGCGTAGATAAAAATGAAATTGATATTTATTCTTTTATATTTTTTTTTGTGTTTATAATTTTACAATAGCTAAAATAAATCTAAAGATTATGAGATTAACAAAACTTCATGCCTAAATTATTTCCCAATATAATTTCTAAACTATATAAGAAAATTTCTAATAAAACATGAAAAGCATAAGAAAATTCCTAAAAATCAAGAACATAAAAGCATGCAAAGAAAATTATTAACTAAAGGAAAAAGTAAGTGGACTTACCTCAAAGATGACCAAAACTTGGTGTATGGAGCCAAGTTGTAGAGAACCACCCCAAATTTTATAAAAGGAAAATTAGTAACTAAAATTTTTTTACTACGACACTAGCTTAGTTTTAAACCAAACCCAAGTGTCTCGTGTTTTTTACTTGGTTTTTTTCTCAAATTTTTTTTGTGTTTTTAAGAAAGGGGGAGAAGCTCCTTATATAGGGGGAAAGGAGGAAGAAGGGATGAGAGATAGGCAATGTGAGACTTTTAAGGAATAGTGACTTTTTCTCAATGTGGACAGCCATTTTGTGACCACCATATCTCACACCAGAGAGCTTAGCTCGAAAATCTCTTCGGCCATATTGAAGTATTATATGCAAGGAACATGCAGACCACATTTGAGGAAGATCAGACGGTTCATTTGAGAGAAACGATCCCTGCAATACGGCTGCCCGAAATTGCATCATTTCTAACAAATCTAACAGCCCAACCTTCGAAATTCATACCTAATGCTAGGAAGCTCAGTTTGAAAATCGGTACGTTCATATTGAAGTATCATATAAGAGGAACACGCTGACCAAATTTGAGGACAATCGGACGGTTCGTTTGAGAGAAATAGTCCTCACAATATGGCTGCTTGCAGTAGAAATCGCCCAGGAAACCTGTTTCGGTTTTGAATTTTATGGAAATGGTACAGGCCTCCAATCAACAAATCGACCGTTAAATATTATGTGCAATGAGTCAAGATCTTGCTAAAAATATTTCAGCTCGATCGGACGGTGGATGAAGGATATATCGTGGCTGGAAAAGGTCCTACTCAAAGCTGTTATTTTTTTTCTGAAATGGTCCTCCTTCCCTTTTCCATTTTTTCATCGCTCTCTTCCTTTTTTCCTTATTGAAGGACAAATTTTTCATTTTTTTTCTTTATTGTGTTATTTTTAAATGTTTGGGACAAAATTGGGTGTTCACAACAGGCATAACCTCGTTTTTGTGGTATCCATCGTTACCCAATCCTTCATAAAACTTGTCAATTTCGGGGATCTGGCCTTTTAATTCACTATATTTTCACTGTTTTCATAGACTACGGTTGCATTTTCGTTAATTTGTGGGTCATAATATACCCATTTTACAAACTTGTCTGTCTAATTTCACCTTATTTTCACCTTTATCTCTCTTTCTGACCCAATGTCATTACCAAAAGCCTCTAACCGTATTCATAATAGACTCTAATCGTCCTCATGTATATTTACTGATTATTCCTCGAATATTTCCAACTCACACTTTCTTTAGTACTTACTCTTTTTGTTGTCCCTACTGTTTCAACACTACCCCAATATACTGGTCCTTTTCATTAATGTTACAATCTTACCATTTTGCTGTTGCCTTAGCTTTCACACGAGCACATACCTTCTAGTCTCAATGGCACACTACAGTACCCAATAATCCCAACTCACATTAAATTTCATATTTGCATACTTTACTTTACTTTGTCACATGTCTCCATATCTCTTAGATAATCACAACTATATTTTTCCCTTTGGGATACGAAGCTAACAATCCTCACAACGGCTCATACTCCATGTCAGTCATTTCAAGGTCTTCACCCATAACTCCATTCATGAATCTTTTCATCTACAACATCATATTTATAATTCACACTCCCTGTTAATCTATTCGTCACTTAACCATCTAAACTCTATTAATTTAGCTCTCTCAGAGCCTAAACACAACCTCTATCAATGGCTTCCACATTAAAGGCCTCATTCATAAGACTTTCACTAACTAACTATTTTTATCTTTTCATTCGATGTCAATGTTGTAATTCAAACATATATTCCCATTATTTGTATCTCAATTTCGTAATCATCGACATTTAATCATGGATGTCCAACTCAAAACACTATATCATAATCCTCCTTTAAAAGTCTCATCACATTGGCAATTTCCAAACATATTCGTTCTATCACATGGAATTACTTTCATTCTTAACAATTTTCAAAATTTTTATCAATAATTTGTATCTCAAAGGACCTATCTCTCACACTTAGCATGTATCACTACCGCACTCCAAAGCACTCCATCGAGTTATCAACCTTTCTTTAATCACCACAATTTAAGTTACTGATCCTTATTAGACATCTCCACTTAATTCATCACAACTAACTTCTTATGAAAGGCCATCAGGCCACCATCTTAACTGCACATTTTTTTCTCACTAGACCTCATAGCAAAACATTTACTCAATTATCAGCATTAACAAATTGCTATCCTTTCTCAAAGGGTACGGACCCCTCGATCACTTCACAATTTTCGTGAAATCCAAAATCCATATCACCACACTTGGTACACACATATACAGATCCCCTAGTGCTCAGAATCGTACCTCAAAATACCTTCTCATGACGCCTCACATATTATATCCCATTTGATATATTACTGTTCACTTTAATTTACGTAATATCATATCTTGCGTTCTTTACCCGACACAATCCTCCCAATACAGTGGGTAAAAACATCCTCAGGTTAAACCCCTCGAGCTCTTGCTGTCCTAAGGACCCCAGATGTAAATGACCCACCGATCAGAGAATCTACCCTTATGATCCATGCAGTAATAGGTAACCTACCACCAGCTGCCCCTGTGCTAGGAACATCCCCAAATGTTTCTTATTTGTGCATTTATATAAAACACCTCAACTATACTAGTAGTCCCATCAGTGCGAGATACTTCCTCGTCTCATATCACTCATATAAGATAGTAATAGTCTCCGGGAACATAATCCGCACGGAGATAGCTATACACTCCGGGCACATAGGCCGCACAGAGATATCAATACTATCAAGTCGTAGAACATGCACCCAGTGCATATAGGAATTTATATTTATAACATATCTGTATGTAACAGCCAACGTGTACCCAGTACACACCAGATCACACATGGACCCAGTCCATTTGTTGTCTGTATCATACCCGTATATAACGGCAAAAGTGTTTTGTATATCCACATGGGGCTACCCCCATAATCATAGTAGTAGTAGTATTATAACCATATCACATATACGTATAGTCCCTTAATTCTTCCTTGATTATTCTCCTCACAGATCGTTTACTCTTTTATTTTGACTAGTCACCTGACATGGTTCATATCATAATCTCACAGGGATTTTCTAAACACCATTGTCCAATCACAGAGAACTAGTTACACCTCAGTCCTTGCACCAATAATTGTACATCAGTCCTTGCACTGAATTTTTTTTTTTACATCAATCCTTGTACCGACAATTACCCGTCAGTCCTTGCACTGACAATTATATGCCAGCTCATTTGTTAATCTTATCATTCTCGTTTTGATATTACACATCAGCTCTTTCGCTAACCACATAATTTCACACTCTATGTACATTTTACACATTAGTTCTTTTGCTAACCACTTAATTTCGCACTCTATGCACCTTAGTTCATATACTAATCACATGATTTAACATTAAGTTGTACATTAGCTCATTCACTAATCATACCATCTCACCTTGTTATTGTACAGCAATAACTCACAAAATCCTGTCACCACTCTAATCCATTGTCTACTACGGCTCACATAAACCTACACTCAATATTGTAGAGCAACCCATCAATTTTTCCTGCTCACTTCCAACCTTGGTGGTTGTAGAATATTCATTACATT
>NW_026897124.1:0-28706 GCF_033153095.1 Gastrolobium bilobum | reverse complement strand
CAGTAGGGGAGGAAGTAGGTTGCTTCTTCTGCTGGCTACTACCAATAGTAGAAGGTACAACGGGTGCTGTGCTGTGCTCATCCACTAGTGATCTGGATGATGAGGGCATGGCTACAGCTTGTTCCTCCATCAGTGGAGGAATTTCCATCCCTTCTTCTGCCAAGGCTCTGGCAAGAGCTTCGTCCCCAAAAGTATCGGGACGGATGACAGGGTATGACAGAGGACCTCCCAGATTGATCTGCCTGGGGCCTGTTGTCTTTGCTTTCTTCTTAGGGGGTTCTATGAGAATCCCCTTTCCTTTGTCATTTTTCTTCTGTGGCTGAGCCTCTTGCTCAGCCACTAATGTCTCTGCAGCAGATGCTGCTTCTTCTTTTTTCCCTCTCCTTGTTGCTGCCTAGGAGAGGGTTGTAAGGTGATTTTTCTTGGTGGAGAGTGAGCAGGTGGTGGGGACGGAATGTCAAAGAATGTAGAGTCTGAGCTGGTTGGGACGTCTCCTTGGCAGCTGGTTTGGGTGCTGACATTCTGCCAGTCTTTAGCCTTTTTACTAAAGTCTCATTGCCTTCACTCTCCTCCTCCTTGTCAGAGAGGGTGATAGGTTTTGCAGAGGATGCTCCCTCTGGCTTGTTGCTGTTGAGGACCCTCTTTAGTCTCTGACTTGAACGTTCCCCCTTTCTTGGGGGAGCTTTGGCAGGAGATTTCTTTTTTCCCTGTTTGCCATCAGTAGCAACAGGGGCATCCTTCTTTACCTTGGTTGGAGGAGGGACAGTTCTCCTTGCTGGAATGTGGGCAGAATGGGAAGATTTTGAAGGAGTAGTCTTGGTGGCCTTCTTCTGTGAGACCACAGGGGTTTCCTCTTCATCATCACTGGTGGGGGAGCGTCTGAGATTGGCAGGAATAAGTTAGGTGGTGTCAATGTAGGTGCTTTTAAGACCGTTCCAGGTCTTAGCATCAATGATAGATGCCACCCGTTTGATGTCATTTGGGTGTTCCTCTACACCAACTTTCAAACAGAGATTGGTGATGAGGCAGGGGAGGCAGACTGTGGTCTTCCTCATGTCCCTCTTCAGGATGTTATAGATGAGGGTTACTTCATCAAACAGGATGTGCTTAATGATGCAGTAAATTTGGACCTGTAATGCCCAACTAGCAGAGGCTTCATGAGTGGTGGGACTGATGTTGGAATTTGCAAACAGTGCCCAAAACCTGGCTATGTCCTTCATGCTCCCCTTGCAGAGGGACCATTTGTAGTAATTGGGTTAGTAGAGGGCTACTGTTTGTTTCAGGTCCTTTTGGATGGAGAATACCTCCCTACTGTCCAAGTACTCCTGGTACGGACAGTTGGTGACGGTGGGGAGGTAGAGCACTTCCTAGACATCAGTGGGGGAAAATGATACTTGTTTTCCCCTCACTGTGACCACATCAGGGGCATCTTCTTCGGGAAGCCTCCTTGTCTGGTACAGGAATTCTCCCACTAGGGAGACATTCACTTCACGGTCATCAGTGGCAAAACGCAGCCACTGAAGCTTGATTGAGGACTGCTTCACAAATGAGGGAAGAACCAATTTGTCCTGCTGCAAGGAGATGTTCCTTTCTCGGTATAGATGAATGATGTGTTCGGTGAGTTCTGGTTCTTTGTTACAGTTGGCCACAAGAGTCACCTTGATCGAAAGCTTAGTCATTTTAGAAGAAAGGAGGTTAGGGCAGAATGCAGAGGGAGAAAAGGTTCTGAGTTGAATGGAAATAGTAAAACTCAAAGGAAGCAGTGGCTGAGTTTAAGTAGACAATGGAGGAGAGAACGAAGAGTTTCTGGGACGTGGAGGTTAAGGAGAGGAGGTTTAAGAGGTAGTAGAATGAGAACGTTACAGAACGAGTGGTTAGCAGTTGGTGACCAGTTACTGATGGGATGAGTGTGAGAAGATGGAACAGTTTAGGTCAGGACGTGAGAGAGAGAGAAAAGGAAAAGGTGCAGTTGTCTTCATGGTTGAGGAGACAGTTTCTTTTTCTGCGCGCGTTTTCAAGATTTGCAATGAATGCAAACTTGATATGGCTGCGTACCTTTTTAAGTGACTCAGCAGGGACAGGTGCCCCAGTCATTCTTATCTCCTAACCCAAGGAACGTTCCCTTTGTCTTTTCCTAACTAATAAATAAACAGATAAATAAAAAAAGAAAGAAAAGGAAACATACAGAAGTGTAAATCTAATTTATCTAAGGGAAAGAGGTCGGACTAACCTATTACTTACTACCTATTATTTAAGATAATAACTTTGCAAAAATATATATCTAATAATTTTTTTTTATATTTATATATATATATATATATATATTGGGCCTGTGTGGTTAGGGACCACCCCAAAACTACGTTTCTGGAACGGAACGTATCTTATTTGGACTTTTTGGAGTGGAACATCAGTCGTTCCCTCCTTTTTGGGAGCTATGTGGTTAAGAGTAACCACCCCAAAACTTTGCTCTTTGTCAGAGAGCAAATGTATCCACTGGGTTGCCTCCCAGTTAGCGCTTAGTTTAATGTCTTTAGCTAGACATGGTACTTACCTCTTAAGTGGACTCAGAAGTGGTTGTGGGAACCTCAGTGTCCCCTGGTAGTGATCCTGGTGTCCTAGTTTGGAGATTGGCAGCAATCTGTCCCATATGGGATTCAATGTTCCTGACCACTGCAGCATTCCTGGTGACATATTCCTTGACATAATTTTCCAGGGTGTTGATGCGTCAGTCATCTCTGTGGAACGGAACATAGTTGTTTCTCCTTTGTTCAAACATTCCACTGCTGCTGCCTTGCTGATACTGCTGCTGGGTGTTGAATGGTCTTTGGTTCATGGGTGGCCTCCATTGGGTGTTGTGGTTATGATCCTTAATGATAGTTCCTCCAGGACTTGAATTTGTACTGCGTCCTGCTTGTTGATTGTCTATGGTGAAGTTCCTGTTGCCAAATTTTTTTGCATAACACACCAATGCAGTGGATGGGCAGTCTGTTGAGTCATGAAGGTCACCACAGGCTGAGCATGGTTCAGTTTCAGCTGCTGTGAGTTCCAAGACTTCCATCATTGGTGCTGCTTGGTCAGCTTTCAGGTTATTCACTTTATTCATGAGTGATACCAGCTGGGCTTCCATGGCAGTTTGTTTATCCAGTTCTAGCATTCCTGGCTTCCTTACTAGGCTTACTCTTTCTATTGGCCATTGGAGACATCTTTCAGCAATTCCTTCTATGATTTCGTACCTTGATTTAAGTGTTTCTGTAAAGAAATATCCTCTTGCAGAAAAATCTAAGTGAGATTGAGAAGTATGGTCAAGTCCCTTATAGAAAGATTGTAACACTCCCCAACTCTCTACCCCATGGTTTAGACATTTTCTGATGATGTCCTTGTATCTCTCCCATGCTTCATAGAGGTTTTCTCCATAAAACATTCTGAAGTTAGAGATTTCTACTCTAACATCAGCTTGTCGGGACATTGGGAGAAACCTCTCTATGAACTTGTTAGAGAGCTCCTCCCATGTGTGGATTGATCTAGGGGTGAGAGTTTTCATCCATGTTTTTGCCTTTAATCCTAAGGAGTGAGGGAACAACCTCATTCTCATGCTCTCCTCTGTCACACCCTCAACTTTAAAATTATCACAGATATCTTGAAATGCTATGAGGTGTGTGTAAGGATCTTCTGTAGGGAGTCCATTGAAGACCCCTGCTTCCCTAATCATGTGAACATGATAGGTTTCAGTTCAAAGTTGGGTGCTACAGAAGGGAGGATTACTCCCCTGTTTGGTCTGTTCCTGAAAGAAGCAGCCAAAGTTTTGAAGTTTTGTTCAGGAGGAACTTCTTCATTGTTATTATTGTGATCAACCATGTTTTCAAGAATTTCTTCCCTGAGGATTCTTCTTCTCCTATGAAGTGTACGCTCTGGTTCAGGATCAAAGAGAAATTCAGGTACTTCAATGGAGTGGTCAGAGTTTGTTTCAAACTCTTCACTTATAAACTATAAACACAAGTTATATATGCACAACAGTTTTAGTGACATAAAGAAAAATATAAAGGAAAGGTCAGATATACAGAATATGTACTAAAAACAGTAAATAAGAACAAAATTTAGTGTTTCTATCCCCGGCAACGTCGCCAAAAACTTGTTGGGTGGTTTGCTGATGGTGGAAAATTATAAGTTCTGATAGGGGACGTTCCTCTGTTCTTGCAGAACACAGATTTGTTCCCTTAGTTCCAACCCAAGTGTGCAAGTGCACGCATCAAGTAATAAAGGGAGTATTAATGCCCAAATTATCGTTCCCACGAGGATAGAATCCTAATTATTGTCTTACACTGTCTTATGAAGAATGAAAATGAGAAGAAAAGTTAGTAAATGGACTGTCTGGTCAAACGTTCCCTACTGTCTTGACAACGTTCCTCAGGAACAGTAGGTTCAATCTGCTGGCAAACAATTACTCGCTGCGTTATGTATGTAATCATTCCTGTTTAGAAGAAGGTGAGATAATAATCATTGGAGTTGATAGTTATAATTATATAATGTAAAAAAAACTACTAAAGCAGAAATAACTATAATCAAGAGACAACAAGGTGATGTTTTATAACAGTTAAACAGAAGGAACAGATTCACTGATTCACTCTTAAATAGCTGTTTTCGCTGCTCAAGACTTAGCACTTCTTGGCTTTGTCTCAGTTTCTTGTCTGCCAACTCTGATTCCTCAGCTCATGGTCTAGATGGCTCATAAGTTTCCATATTCCTACGGCTCCCTTGACTCAAATAGGTACTTAGTACAGAACCTTAAAATGGACGAGTTGGCCCCTTATTCCTAAGGTGACCAGTAGTGTTTTTGCCATAACACTACCTTCCCCCAATGGCTAAGTTGTCTGAAATCCCTTCCTTATGGAAGTTCCTTTCTCAGTATGTTCCCAATTTCCATTGATACACAATGAATATAGCTGACTTAGCCAAAGAAATACAAAAAGCTTCAGTCAAGAGTTTTGAAAATAGTTCTTTAAGAGTTTCACAGATTACCCGTTCCACAGATAGTTCGGCTCATGGCTGATATTTTAAACATAATTATTCCAAACTAAAGTGCCATAGACCCGAGATTCAGTTAAGAGATAACGAATGGAATGAAGAGAAAAACACTTATATTAATTTAAAAGACAATTTACAGAAGAAACAAAAAATGGAGAAAAATGGGTTATTGCTCGTGAGGAGTCTTAATGGTTGATACAGAGAAGAGAAGAGGGGTTGTCACTTAACTATAGTTACAACTTAAAATAAATATAAGCTACTAACTACTACTACTACTAGGTGATCTCTTCCTTTCGGACTTCAAACCCTCCTTTCGGACTTCAAACCCTCCTTTCGAACTTCAAACCCTCCAGGATTCGATGATGTTTTTGTGTGTGGGTCGTCCTATTTATAGATGGAAGAGGAGTGGCAGTCTTGTAAATCCTTTAGAGCAAGTTGCTTGAATGAGGGGACGAGATGGTGGCAGTAGAGTGTGGAGACTGCGCAGATTGCTGGATGGAATAGGTTTTGGTGATGATTAGCCATTGTTTGCAGTCTGCCCCATGCCTTGCTTTCTTTTTCAGCCAATGAGAACTCTTGATTCTCTGCTCTTCACGTTTCCAGCTGCTCAGTTGGTGCACCGCCTTGCTTTTAGAAGGCTTTAACTCCACGTTACTTGCAAAGTGTACAGAGGCATTAAATGAATGGAGCAGGGGCATTAAATGTGTCTCAGTCCGTTCCCCTTTTAATATATTTTAAAGGAATACGTTACCATACGTTCCCCCACTGTGTTTTTGTCACAAATGTGTAAAACAAGTGATTTTTGTGTTGAAGTTGCTCATCAGATGAGGGAACATGTGGTATTTTGCCATCAAAATGGGCTTAGATGGGAACGAATTTACGTCCCATCAGTTGATAGAGGCTTTTCATTAAAAATAGAAGAATCCATGAATGATTTTAATAAAAGATGTTTTGTCTTCAATCTTGAGGCTATGCAAATGCTTAGAAAAAGTGTATATGATGATGCATATGCTAAGACTAAACATTGCATGAATGCTAAAGATATATAGGATACTCTTATTGCTATCTATCTAGTCAATGATGATTTTGTGCATAAAGATGCATATAGAGAGCAAGAAGAGCAAAGTCCATTGGAAGAAGAAAAATATAATGAACGCACTCAAGAAGGGATTAAAAGTGATCAAAGAAGCTCAAAACCTCTTTGTGACAATGATGACATTCAAGTTGAGGTAAATAATATAAACCTTGATTATAGTCCTAAACATGATGATTTACTGAAAGAAACTGACCTTGAAGGTCGAGGCATGTAAGAGGGAAAAATAAAAATTTTCGAGCGGAATAACACATACCATATCAAGAAACATGCTTTAGGGCATGGATGTTACCTTGTTTGCTTTCCAAAACTTGAGGATGATCAAGAAGAGGCTTGAGGATGCAAGCCCTCTAATGTTGATCCACACCACCCTTTGTCAAGACGGAAGAACTCTTCTTCAAGGCCACCAACGAAAAACACCAATGGAGGCAAGCTATGCGCCCAATGTGAGAAGGAGAAGGCTAGGTCAAGGTGTTTAGAAGAGTGAATATTCAGCAAGAATAGACACAAAAGTGGCGCATGGTTTTACTTTGAAAAAGGCTAGGTTATTTCAAAACTCTCTTAAGAAAAACCTAACAAAAGGAACCCACAAGGAGATGAGAGAATAAGTTAATTAAAATCAGATTTTCTTCACTTAAATAAAGCCCTATGTAGCGCACACTAGGGGGGATGAGTGGAGTTGTTGCAAAATTCAAATCTTGTCAACAACCTCCTCTCACATCCTCATGATATCAAGTGAATATCTCAACAAGAATCTGACTCAACAACCATCATATGGCCAGCCATATGGTGCGCCCCACTTGGCCTCATAACAGTCCAGATACGTTGAGCAGATGCATTCAAACTTGAACCAACTGTCTCACTTATTCTCTCAACAAAACAAATCTGACTGGAGCTCATTTGGTTGATCCTATGACCATCATCAGATGCCAAAATCAGCGCCCCATATCCTCACTAGAAGATTCTCAAAGATCTTCTCTTGATATTTGGGATTTGTTCCAACAAGATCTTATCTTATCCTTTTGGTATGAAACAACTTTTCATAGCCAATTCAAATTCGAATTCAAACATTTGAATTCAAACGTTCAAATATTTAAATTTTAAATTCAAATTCAAATTCCAAATTCAAATTCAAATTTCAAATTCAAAATTCAAAATTCAAAATTTTCAAATTTCAAAATTTTCAAATTTCAAATTTTAAATTTCAAATTCAAAATTCAAAATTAGAATTTCAAAATTCAATTTCAAAATTCAAATTTCAAATTTCAAATTCAAAATTCAAAATTTAAACATTTGATAATTAATTTAACTAATTAAATTAATTAGTAATGTCTTGGACCATCCAAGTCCATTAACAAACCATGCGCCCTTTTTCCTTTTTGGTGGGCTTCCAAACTTCTTTTTGGGCTAATAACCATTATTAGGCCCAATACCCTTAATGCTATATTGTCATGACAATAAGGTGTTAGTGTGTGACCCATTAGGCCCAACATAGCCACTGAAATAAATGGGCTTAGGCCCAATAAGCCCACAACCCATCTAATGACAACACAGAGCACTAGCAATGATTTGTTGCCCCAGAGCTAGTTAGGTTAATGACTTAATCATCCTATTACACATATCTGGTTGCCGTATGTATTTCCTTTCGTCTCGGTTACCTTCCCATAAAACCTAGGGTAAGAAAACGTATCAACCCTTGCGGTTTAGGGTAATCTTTATTCGAAATAGGGAATCTTCAATTTACTGACTCTAAAGGCAGATCATCTCATGATCTCTTTTACTATGTATAGATTCCTGAGTCCCTGTAAATGTCATCCCGATTTCTCCGGTTTACAGATAACCTAATCTCTCACAGAGATTTGACGAATTCCTTCAGCTTATCACCCTAGTCCCGTGCTCTTTCAGGACAAGCCCAGCAGTATACCTATGAGTCTCCATGTTTCAGGCAGACGAGGTATACAGTCAAAGCATGCCTTCTAGAACACAGTCTAGGTAATAACTTCTGGTCTAAGGAAAGACATTCCCAAATATAAAGAGACTACTCTAATGATACTCTCTGTGAGATTTCCTCATAGAGTCTCTTTTGTGGTTTTGTTAAGTGCGAGCTATACCCTTATAGATCCACCCATGACTTTAGCTAAGACATCTCCATATCTGTAGTTCATGAAGTCTTTACCTTGTATCCGAATATAAGTAGATAAGTCGTGCTAGTCTTACCCGAGATCGCTGATCCCCATTCTCAGTGTCTCTAGACTAGGAACATAAAATTAGGAATAAATATCCAGTATCCTTGAATCCTCATGATCGTGATCTCATCACAGATACTCAAGAGATACCTATTTTATCCCAATGGGTTTATCCAGTTACTCATATAAAATATTAACAGTAATATTGGGACAAAATATGAAACAGGATAAATAGTGCTTTTATTTATTTGCGACAATAGAAAGGTCCACATATGTCCTAATCTAATTAAAAGATTGTCTCTAGGACATCCATATACTAACATTTACAATATACATATGGTGAGTTGAATGATGACTTGTTGAATTCACAAAAGAAAAATTTGGCTTACTTGCAAAATATCTCTCTCATTGAAAAAGAAATTGAATATTTGAAAAATGTATATCAGTCTCGAGAAGAGAGGTTATATTTGGTTTGTGGATCCTCAACATCTTTAGAAATGATGTTGAAACTCATGTTGAAGAGTCACCTTCCAAACTTTCCATAGTTAATATTCCTACTTGCTCATATTCCATGTTTGAAAATGAAAATAATAGTGATAGTTTTGTACAAGAAAAACCTATAAATAATTATGGAAATAATAGTTTGGATAGTTATTATAGCAAGAAAGCCAAAAATTTGAAAGTTAAGCTTCAAAAAGAACAAGTTATCTTGCAAACACATTGTATGTAATTATTGTGGTAAAGTAGGACATATTTCTCATTTGTACTATCATAAAAGAAATTCTTGCATGAGAAATAAGTTGGTTTGGGTTGTCAAAATTTCTATAAATGTTATTCCTAACACTCAAGGACCCAAGATGAAACGGGTACCAAAAAGTCCTCCTGACTTTTTCAATGTGCAAAAAATTATTCGAAATGATGGACAAAAAGGTCAAGAGAAAAAGGAATCATTAAGGAAAATGCTTCCTAGGCCTAATGTTAAAATTATCAATCAAAGAAGTAGTGGAATTTCAGCCAAAGCTTCTCACATGCACAAGGTGGTACCTAGAAGGTTCAAAATCCAAAGAGAGAAGCAATAGGTAAGAAAAAGTCTCCACTTGATTACAAAGGCCAAGGTATCAAATATCATTACCTCTTATGCTTATTCACATGTGAATCCAATGAATATGAGGTACATATATCCTTTACGCCATATGTAATGGATAAAATCATATGTTCTTGGTTTAAATGTTGAAAATTATGAATAGCATATGATTATATCTATTGTTGTTCACTTATATGTTGATTTCTGACACAACTGAATTGTTTTATTCATATCTTGAGTTACAGAAATCATTTTTAAGTGAAACCAGTGGCCATTGAAAGATAACTTGAAAAACTTTAATTCTTGAATTTCTCATAATTTTTAGTCAAGTATAATGCTCCCATAAATCTCGTGAATATAGCTTTTCTGTCATAAACTATATTTTGGACTAGTTTACTTAAATTGAGCATAACTTGAGCCATACAAATCCTTTGAGCATGAAATAAGTGGCATTACAAATATAGCTCAATGAAGTTTAATATGAGAGATTTTTAGAATTTTTTGGATATGTACATTGTTCCCAGTAAATTCGTGATTGTAACTATTTTGTTAAACACTCTGTTTCTAATGCAGTAAATTTAACTGATTATATCTTGAGCTATAGAACTCCAATTAACATGATCTATATCTTGTTAGAAAGCTTGAGATGTGTAATATAACATATCCATAATTAATAATTTTTGAAGTACTGATGGATTCCCATTTTTTAATTACAAGATTACACGTTTATGAAAAAGAAACCATGGAAATGTTATTGACTTTGTGCTTAATGCTAAATTGATCATTTAACTTATTATGCTCAATTTGTGTGTGATATTATTGATCTTTATAAAAGCATAATGAATTGATGATAAATTTCTAACCCCTTTGGATCCAAAACGGATACCAAAAGTGCTTTGAATTATAGGATTACAACTACCTCAAGAATGTATTCAAATGAAATAAGTTTATTCAACTTGAGACTTGGAAAGCATGAAAGTATCCAACATATAAGAAGGAATGCAAGCATGATAGAGTATAAGGATATCCATGATAATCTCAAGGAGCCATATTCTATATCGAAAGAATTCAAATTTGGTGACTTCTATCCCTCTTTGTGCTCTAAATGTTGTATACATGATAATTAGAGAATTCTGTGAGATTTAGTTGATATGCTTACATATTCTATTGATTGTGTTGCTCTAGCAATATGACCTAAATGTTATTAGGCACGTATATTTGTTACAATAGCATGATAATCTTTTTGAGCTTGTGCTTTAGAGTATATCGTTGTTTAATTTTACTTGGAGTTATACATGCACAAAAATAATTTCACTTCTTTGTTATGTGCTTAATTGTATCACATGCTTACTTGAATATTAGGAAATGAAATATCTTCTTGTATTAATTGCTTGATATATGTCACACTCTTTAAAACAAGAAGAAAATGATTAAAATGCTAATTCCATGATCTTTCAATTATTGCTTTTTGAAAAGGAATTGTATCTCTTATATTGGCATGTGTTTATGTTTGAAATTTCTTATTTATCAAAACATGCCTTGTATCATTATCACTCATTTCAAAATATTTCAATATGTTTTGACAATAATTGTGTACTTGGTAATCTTTAATCATGCCTTAACCATGCTTGAAATATTCCTAAATATTCAAGTGCATATGTCTATGGTTTGTCCTATTCCATGGTTGATAATGTAATACATGTTTCATATTGTATATCAACCAAAATTATGCTTGGAGATGTGTTTAAATGATATTTGATGCTAATCTTTGATTTAGAAAGCTTCAAGAGATAGCTTTGTATATGGTAATCAAATGTGGTAATAAAATCTTGAAGTGTCAAGCATATATGACTAAGAAAGAGATGTATGAAGGGAAACAAAAGAGACTTCCTTCAAATGCTCACAAATGGAAAACTCAAAGGAAGAAAGCTCAAGTGGCTTGGACACCATGAACAAGAAGCTTCACTCTCAATCAAATTTGATAAGTATCACCAATCCTAAACTTTATTGGTACTCTATAATTGGGATAGATGATTGTATGATACTTGTTGAATTTACACTCTTACATGACAGATGCCTTCTTTACTTGATGAGTATGTTTAGCATGATAAAAATGCCCTATTTGATCTTACTTCCTTGAGCTTGTCATTGCATATAGGGTAAATTTTGCTAGAATATAAATGCTTTGAATGTTATAGTATATTTAATCATGATGAGATTTTCATCCATAAATCTCTTGCTTCTTAGTTTTTTTTTAAATCTTATGAAATTAATGTCATTATTTTAAAATAAGTTTTTGAAGAAAGAAAATCCCCTTATGTCATATGAAAGAAATTTTGGAAAAATTTATATTCTTAAAATCTATTTCAAGATATTGAAAGTACCCATCATCTCCTAATTTTCTTGAAAATAAAAAATGTTTGAATATTGTCTTTAATTATTGTACTCTCTTATCTTGCTTTGAAAATTACTATCAAATCTTGAGAGAAAATTTGAGAAAGTTTCAAACATCAATCTTTTGAAATGATTTACAAATATGAATATTTGAAAATTCAAAAGATGAGCCTTAGTCTTCAAAATTTATATATTATTTCAAGGTTTTTTAACTAATGAGAAAAAGAGGAGAGATATTTGAATATTCTTTTGATTACACTCAAGAGATATGCTTTCTTAAATGGAAAACGTCTTTATCTTTCTTAAATGTTTTTTGAAATGAGAATTAAGTTTAAGAATGTCTATACTTGATGGATTAAGAGAAAGTATATTTTGCCAAGCTCTTATTTATGATAATGCACTTATATGGTTTTGGCAAACATACTTCATTTGATCTATTTTGTGTCTCAAAATGGAAAAATTCAACTTTTTTGTTTAAGAAAATTCTTAAAACTTGTTATTAATTATTTGATTCAAGTGTCTTTCATAAGCATAACAAAGGATATATTTCTCTTAATACATGCATGTGTAATCATATGACTTATATTTTACTAGTATGCATGATTTGAAGGGAAGCCTATCATTTATTTGTTATATCTATCACTTGGCTTATAAAATAATTATGAAATGGAAGAGTCAATAATTTTTTATTTTAAAGAGACTAACTCCATTGTGCCTAGAAAGGATGTTTGCGATGATTATATTGTAGGGAAGTTGACCTACATCCTTTTGGTGATAAGAAAAGTGAAAAAGAGGAGAACAAAAGAAAGAAGTCAAAATTGAAAATTCACCTCAACAACAAGAACAAAGCTAAGAGCTTACAAAGGAATGGAGAAAAACGATATTGGAGATACTTCAAAAACGTTTAATTTGCAAAATACTCCATAAATTAGCTAAGTCCATAATCTCTCTATTTGCTTGCATATGACATGATATTGCTTGCGTACGAATCTTATGCATGCTATTATGAAAGTCATGCTAGTTATATGCCCACAATTTGCACATATATTTGTACGTTAGAAAAAATCAGAGCAATCATTTGTCTTGATATCTCTTGCTTTATTGATTTTATTTCCTAGATATTATGGAAATTTGGCTATATCCTTGGATCATATGCTTATATTGGGTATCTTGACTTGTATGGATCATTTGTGTTGGATTTATGATATATTGAGCACTTCGAGGTTTAAATCCACTTCCATGGATATTTGCACTTACTTGAATCATTTGAATGCTTTGTTATATATATTGAACTATTCAACCTCATTGATGTTGCCTAAAAGGGAGAATCAAGGCTAATTGAATATATATATATATATATATACATATATATATATATATATATATACATATATATATATATATATATATGTATAGCACACCTCTACCTAACATGTTGAGAAATGGTAAAAACAAAGATGAAAGAGGGATAATGCACTAAAAAGGTAAAAACGATGTTTGTTGAACCTAGAATTCTCACACTTTTGTCTTTGAAACCATTCATGGATTAAAGGGGAGCTTTAATAGTTACTTTGATATTATTGTTTTGGTGCTACATAACAAGTGTTCTTTATTAACATGCTCAATGGAATTTTATTACTCACAAGTTTGCGTGCTTATCTTGGTTTATGTTTTTTGATGTTGCCAAAAAGGGGAGAAAAATATGAAAATTGAGAAAATAATAGTCTTCCACCATATACATATCTGTTGGTTTGTAATGCTTCACTTTAATTAATAATTATAACTTTTTGGAACCATTCATAAATTGAGGAGGAGTATGATATTCATTATTTGAGAATATTTGTTATACTAACCCTTTATCAATTTTAAGTTTTTCATCATCAACAAGGGGGAGATTGTAGATACAAGGTATATTTTTGATGATAACAAAGTGACAACAACAAAAATAGAAGAGCATTGATCAAGAGCAAAAACATCAACCATATGTGGATATTGAAGACGTATGATGTAGCCACACAAGAAGAGTAATGTCATATCAAAGTGGCAAGATCATTGAACCAAGAGCAACAAGGAATGATTAAAAGAGAAACACCAAGATCAAAGACAACAAACCATGCAAAACATCTAAGAGAAGCTCAATCTCATAACCATGGTGAAAAATGATCAAAACTAACAAAGTGTCAAGCATTGTCATATCCAAAAAGTCAAAGCATCAAGCTCAAGTAAAGATCAAAGACACAAGACATGAAGCTAAGTCTAAAATCATATTTAGAATATATATTTAGGACTTAGAATATATGTGAGAGTATATGATAGATTGCATTGCATGAGCTCAAAGTTTTTCTCAAAGTAAACATGTTCTTGGAATTGCATAATCATAACCTTTATGTACTTGAAAGAAAT
The DNA here is from genome assembly GCF_033153095.1 of Gastrolobium bilobum. Lineage (NCBI taxonomy): Eukaryota > Viridiplantae > Streptophyta > Magnoliopsida > Fabales > Fabaceae > Gastrolobium > Gastrolobium bilobum. The sequence continues at coordinate 14,524 of NW_026897124.1, read as the reverse complement.
TTGAAAAACCCATAGAAAAGATCCTTGACATATTTTATAACTTCAAAATATATTTATCAAGTGAAGATCTTTCACAAAAAGTGGTTGGAAGCAAGCTAGAACACATTTGAACTTAAATTTTGTTGCATAATTTTCTTGCTGCCTTCCATACAATTTTTCATATCCAAGATGATGGATTTAGATCTTATGTTCTTCATAAAAATTGTAGATATTTCTTTTATCTTTCCAACGAGACCAAGATCGCATTAATCCGATAAGAATAGCTCAAGTTATACGCAAAATATGAAACAATGTTATTGTTGTCATATTTCAAACCTTTCCAACAGGTTGGGAATCGATTCCTTATGAGCAGATATCGATTCCCACTCTCTGGAAAAGTTGGGAATCGATTCTCACTCATTGGGAATCGATTTCCCCTGCGACATAAAGCCTATAATGGCTATAAACGGCTAGTTTTGAGAAAAATCACTATAAATACATTCCTTATGACCCTAACACGCATTGATCACTATTCCTACATGTAACAGCCCGTTGTACACCGGTATTGTTAACATTAATTATGATATTAAGCGCAGTTACAATCACAGCAGTTCATTTATAAAAATGCGAATAAACTTTTTCCGATTATTACGCGAGCATTTAAAACATAAAAGGCGTAATAATTAAAAGCTGTGACCGTAACTGTAAACTCTTGCGGAATACTTATTTAAACTATTTTTATAACTCACATTACTTATTATAAGTTACTAAGGAGTTCCCATAAACTCACTTAGCCAAATTCCAAACTTTACGTTTTTACCAATTCGGACATGTTTCACTCTTAATTTTTCTGCGACAACACCGCTCGCAACCAAACCTTCTTCTTGGATTAGATCTTTGTCTTACTCAATTCTCTTTTCAACAAGCTATCATATGCTCAATTCGGAGCTCATTAGCTCCGGTTATCGCCGTTTGAAGTTGAATCAACAAATAGCCAAACAACTCCAAAAACTGCTCCAAACCACTCACATTACTCGAATTACTGCACTTAATCCACTCATCTATTTGCTCTCAAATTTTTATCCTATAAACTAGACATCTCAAAATTCATTTTGATATATCACACGCTTAATTTTACTGAGAAACGAAGTGGTAATTAATTTCCCAAATCGGGTCCAGAACTGCCTCAGATGCAGTGGCACATGAGCAGTCCGCGTTTCTTCATTTTTTCAGGCCGAAGATCAACCCAGATATTTCCCAATTTTTGACACACGATAGAGGACATCTCAACCTTCAAAATGGCGTATGGCACGTCCCTATTGGACCTCTATGGAGGGAGATATGCTCTCCCGTAGTTCGCCTAAAATCTGCCAATTCTACAAAAAATTCGCCAGAGTTTTCTTTGTTTTTCCAATAATCCCAAATTTGTAAAAGATCATTTAAGCCTCAAATGTACCTAATAATCACATGATAATACAGTAATAATCCAATGGGTGGCACACACAAGGACCAACAACGCCTTGGGGCACTTACAACCCAATCCAGTATATAGTTATTAGGCATATAGTTCATATTAATCATTCTTAAGTAGTTGCAATCACTAACACCTTTTTCATGCATATTTTCATCATACATGTAATCATACCCTAAAATAGGCCTAAGGCCCTTCCATCATAAATATTCATGCATCAAATACGATTACAATATTGATTTACAACTTACAACTTGAAACTTAAACTTCAACTTACATTCTTCCAATATTACAATTTAAATTCAAATGACAACATAAATAAATACATAACTACTAGACTTAGGCAAAATGGCATGAAAAAAATATGCTAATGAAGCTCATACTACATAGATATGAGATGTTCATGCCCTAAGTCTAGCCTAGGCCACACGGCCAACAAAATGCAAAATGTGAAGCACTCCACTGCTCACTCTGCGGGCCTCTTGCCCGCTGCTCCGGCTCCACTGCTACCTCCTGAAATAAATACCCCGAGACGGGGTGAGATATACGAATATATCTCAGTAACCAAGAGGTTCTGGAGAAAACTCCACCCAATGGTTCACTTCGATGCATATCAATAGAATAAAACAACCACTTTGAAAACGGGATATAGCAAGGGATTTAGAGAAATGGGGAATATAAAGAAACAAACTACGACGATACGGGATGGTAACCCCAATTCCATGTACGCCCTGGGCATATATAAGTCTATGGGTATCATCCAAGGTGTGTTCACAGAAACCACAACCATGATGCCCAAACCAACCAAAACGTCAAAGACATTCTTAGTGTGCTCCTACCCGAATCACACACCATGACACGCAGTCAACTGGAACTCCCTCCTGGAGACCTATCCAGCGGAAGTCTGAAAATGCCCGAAGTCTAATAAAACTGTCTACTGGCCAGAGACTCGGTACCGCAGTACCCATAGCAATAATGCATGTATGCTCATGTGTTCTATACTATTCATACACACTTCCTACCGTTGCCATCAACTGGCAAGGTGGAACAGAAAAGGGGAACAAGCCCCAGTACCAAGAGGTTACCTTAAGTAATTTCCTCACTAGCTCCGCAGCAGCTTATCCCACAACTTGGTATATAGCGGAATGCCTACACAGAGGACATTCCCAATCTCTTATAATTCAAACAACACATGCTAATTTACAATTATCCATGCATTGAACTAAATACATACCTCAATCCATTTGGTCCAAGACCAAGGGTAACTCCCAGATTCAAGTTTCGAGATTCAAGTCAACGTACGACAACCTATACAATTACGTACATCCATCAGTACGCGTCAAATATCATCAAAACGCAAAATCACAAAAATCCTCCCCATCCTCCCTTGATGGTTCGGCCAATGAAGTGTAATTTTGAGATTTATTTTTCTAAATTTTCTTTCTCATTTTATTATGTCTAATAAGGTTGTCAATAGGCCAGTTCAAGTGTCGGTTCGTCATTTTCGCGTCGGATTACATCAGAACACGAAAACCGCAAAATCCCCCATTTTTCCCTTGGAGGTTCGGCCAAGCATGGGTTAATTGGGGATTTATTTTTCTAAATTTTCTTTCTGATTTTATAACACTCCCTTAGGTTGTTTAGAGGCTAGTTCAATCGTCGTTTTTCCGTTTTACGGCATTTACGCATCGTTTTGCGAAATATTTCACTTTGGGCTCATTTAGGTCCCTAAACACAATTCACTGTTCCCATTGATTCAAACACTTGCCAATCACAACACAACCCATCTAAGCATCATATAACTACACAAATCATCATCCAAATCATTTTTCACATCAATTTCCTCAATTTTTCCTCAAAGGTTCGAGTTTTACCCTAAGGCATTCCAAAGGATTTATTTCCATTTTCAACCATTCCTCAACTCAACCAATCACATTATATCATCATTCTATCATACAACAACTCATTATCAACATCACAACACATTTTTCCGAAATTCCATGTCAAGACCATCAAATTATTCTAAGTTAAAAATCATCACATTGCATCTAAAATTTTCATTGCATTTCTAGCATTAATACATCATTCTAACACATTATCATCTAATACACATTTTCAAATTGAGCTCTCTAACACAACATATCATCAATCAAGGCTTTAGGTCACAAAATCAATTCATCACAATCAACCGTTTAAAATGCAAGAACACTCACCCAAATGGAAGGTACAGGGCTCCTCCTAACTATACTCCACATTGGAGCACTTGAAAGCTCCAAGAACACAAAAATTCCTCCCAAAACCGTGGCTGTAAATGGCCAAGATCTCCTCACACACACGATTTCAAGGCTCAAGAGTGGTACCAATGTGTTTAGGAGATGTTTTCCAACAAGTTTCAAGACAAAAATCGTTGGATTTGGTTGAGATTTGACCAAGTTATGGAAGAAAGAAAGCTTGAGCAATTCTTGGCCATGGAGAGAGAAAATGTCATGAAAATGTGACTTTTAAGTCACTTAAGCCATAGGTGGGTCCCACACGCGATTTAACTTTAAATAATTCACTAATTTCAACCATAAATTCATGACCTACGTATTTTTCTTGTTCATGCCATATTTTGTTCCCCAAAAATAATGATAAAATTTTCACGCTTATCGGTACAATTATACCGCAGTATTTTTACACCGGAAAATCACTATTCATCAATTTTTCCCAAAATGACTCAATTCCATCAAATTTCATCAAAATCATATTTCCTAACTCAACAAACCATTTATAACTCATATTTGAAACCTAGAGCTCAAAACTCAATCGGCACGTTTTACGGTGCAATCGTAACGCGGTATTTTTACCCGCGAAAAACACTATTCACTGATTTTCTGAAACTTGCCTATCCACTCAATTTTTCGTTCTGAACCCATTTCCAGGGATATTTTTACCATATGAGACCTTCCACTCAATTTTTATCTTCCTAGGGTTGCGTGTTGGCTAATTACCGTTTTGCCCTTTCTTTGTATTTTGGCATAATCTTTAGGATTTTCACCAATCCATCACTTGATTGCTCACTTAATATTTTAATTACTTGATTTAAAATTCTGAGGTGTTATACTACACATCTTAAGGATGATTTGAGAGCTTCTACACTATCATTTGCTTATTCTTTTATATCTTTCAAAGATCAAACATATTTGAGCTCATATCTTGAAAATCCATATACCCATAGTGCTTCAAGTTGTATATCCACACTTTGAGAGTGTATATTCATTTCCAAATATTTCTCTCCTTGTATTCTTGAGTTGAAAAGGTTGTGAGACCCATTGTTTGAGAGGTAGCTAAATACCTAAGTAAATTTGGAGTGAATTGTAAGGTTGCCAAGTACCCGTAAACTTGGAGATTGTAAGGTATCCAAGAACCCGAAGTCTTGGAAGATTGTAAAGGTTTGTCGAGAACCCATGAAGCTTGACCATTAGTGAAAGAGTTGATCGAGCAGCTTCAGTCTGGACGTAGGTCATAAATGGTGGTGACCGAACCAGGATATATCGTGTTTGCAATTCTCTAAACTCTAAACTCTTTATTTCTAGCACTTTAATTGCTTCTTTGATATCTTGTATATGCTAGAATAAGTTCTATAATTGTGAGATATTATATATTATGAATTGTTTGAATGTATTGATTAGCTTTTCACATATCAAAGTTTGCTCGAAATGATTATTTAGAAACTAGAAGGGGACTTTTGCGAAAATCTTGTAATACTCAATTCACCCCCCCCCCTCTTGAGTATGGAAGCCACATTGCTAACATTGACATGTCAAGATGAAATTAGGGTTATTGGATGGTTTGATGATAGTTTAAGTGAAGAAAATCATGAAGGATTTTGAAGGTAAGTTGATAAACCTTAAGTAGAGTCAAATCTAACCCTATTTTATAAAAATCATATTTGGAGCTATAGAACTCTAAATTGAGTGTGGTTTGTGCCAAATTAAGGTACATGTGTCTATTATAACATATAAAAAATTCAGTACATGCTGGAAAAATTTTAGTTTCATAGATTGTTTTGTATAATTAAATGTTGGTGTGTATTAAGTGTAATGAAACTTAAAGTTATAAGTATTAAACTTGAAAAATGTGAGCTTTTGGGACATATAGGATTCAGCCACTTAGTGGTGCATTAGGTTAAAAACCTAATTAATTAATAATTAAACCTAGAAACTAAGTTTAATTATATTGCAAGTAAATTCAAGAAGTGGAGTCAATAGTTTATGGTACTTGGATGTAGGTTTAACATTATGTGAACAATAGTCAAGGTTTTTTGTTAGTAGGTCTGACTTGTGGTTTGAGCATGAAATTGTCAGTATTTTAAAGAGTAATGTAATGTAATGTGTAGCGGGCGATACAATGATTCCAAGTCAGGATACTGTGGATTTTACGAATGTTACGTGTAACTCAAGTAATCGTAATATAGAAGCATCGAGAGGTATGCTCTCGGTTTATGGATTTTCATACCTATGTTGTTCCACCACGGTTCGTTAGGACTTTGATTTTATAATTGTGTGACTGTACGTTATATAAAAGTATAATTGCATCCATGTAGCTCATGCATATGTTGTGATATGATGTATTGGGATATGATATGTTGTAATATATGTGATGTGATGATTTATGTTGTTTTAATATGTAGTATGTGGATTGTGAATGGTGGTGTATGACTTCCATACGTCGGACTCATAGCTTCGGGAAGTAGATTTCTATATGTCGTATCCATGGTGTCGGGAAGTAGACTTTTGTATGTTGGACTCATGATGCCGAGAAGTATATAGTGGCACTCCTAATGTGTGATATAGCCAGATAATTATAAGTATATTCAAGACTCTCTTAATGTGGGATATAGCCCTGGAGTAGGACTCTCCTAATGTGGAATATAGCCCTGGAGTATAGTCACTGGATATCTTTGTATATGTTGAATTATATGTTGTATGTTGAAATATATGATGTATTCTATGCTATGTTATCTGACTTTTCATGCATGAAGTGAACTCATGGGTGGAGACTATTGATGGGATGAAAATTCGTTCTCATCTAAGCCTATTTTGATGGCAAAATACCATCAGTTCCTTCATCTGATGAGCAACTTTTGCATTAAAAGCACGTGTTTATATCTTTGTAACAAAAATGCAGTGGGGGGAACAGATGATGATGTAATCATTTGAGAAATATAGAAAAGGGAAACAAAATGGGAACATTAAATACACCTGCTCCAGTAACTCTATCCCTCTGTACACTTTGCAGGTAACGTTGAAAAGAAGCTTCCATAAACCATAAGAGGTACAACAATCATGTGACGTGAAAAGCAGGGAATAAAGAGTTCATATTGGCTAAGAGGAAAGCAAGGCATGAGGGACTGCAGAAGAAAAGGAAAATCTCAACAATAAGTGTCCCATCCAAGCAACTTGCGTTCCTCTGAGCACTATTCACACCGCCCCTTTCATGCAGTCAAGAAAACAACTCAATGAAAATTACAAGTTTTGACATCCACTTTTCTTCCTATAAATAGGACATTCCAGCACGAAGAAGATCATTGAATTCCTTAAGAAGAGATCACTTAGTTTATTTTGTAGTTTTACGTTTTACGTTTTCAGTTGTACAGTTTTAGTATTAGTTATGTGACAACAACTTCTTCTCTATTCTGTATCACCCACTTGAGACTCCTCACGAGCAGCAACCATACTTCTCCACTTTTCATTTTATTGTAACCTAATTTGTTTCCCATTAAATATACGTGTTATTTCTCTTCTTTTCCACTCGTTATCTCTAAACTAAATCTCGGGTCTATGAGATTTCAGTTTGGAATAATTATGTTTAAAGTAGTAGTCATGGGCTAAGCTATCTGTGGAACGAAAAAACTGTGAAGTACTTGTACTGAAGCTTTTGTATTTCTCTGGTTAAGTGAGCTATATTCATTGTGTATCAATGGAAATTGAACATATACTGAGAAATGAGCTTCCATAAGGAAGGGATTTCAGGCAGCTTAACCAGAGAGGGAAGGCAGTGTTGTGGAAATAACACTACTGATTGCCTTAAGAATAAGGGACCACCTCATTCACTAAAGGTCCTACGCTAAGTAACTGTTGGAGTTAAGGGAGCCATAGGAATATGAAAACTTGTGAGCCATTTAGTCCATGAGCTGAGGAATCAGAGTTGGCAGTGAAAAGACCTGATCAAAGCCAAAAGTGTTAAGGCTTGAGTGGAGAATATAGTTATTTGAGAATGGAACAGTGGATCTGTTCCTTCTGTTAAAAACTGTTTTTATCACTCCATATTGTTTTCTCTAAAATATTGTTATTATTATTTTTATTGTTTTTCTTTGTTCAAACTTGTATCAATCATTCTCCCATGAATATTATTGTTCCTTCTCTCAACAAGAAGGATATCATACATAACAAGGTGAAGAGTTATTTACTGTCAGATTGAACCTACTGTTCTTGAGGAACGTTGTCAAGACAATATGGAACATTTGACCAAACAGGTCAATTACTAACTTTTCTTTTCTTTTTTATTCTTTTTAAAATAATTTAAGGCATTAATTAGAGTACTGTCCTTGTGGGAACGATAATCTGGGCACTAATAGTCTCATTTATTACTTGATGCGTGCACTTGCGCACTTGGGTTGAAGTCAAGAGAACGAATGTGTTTTCTCTTGATGAACTAAAGTAAAGGAATGTCCTTCATCATAATATTTTAAGCAACCAACAAGTTCACACCCAACAACTACTCCATAAACCCTAAGTTTACTGAGATGTTGATTCTCACCTCGTTTAAGGATATATATTTCAGGTAAAGCAGCAGCAGGAGAACCTTCAAAAGGTAAAGGACTCGCACCGGGTTAGAGAAAATAAGATCAATGAAGATCATAGAAGTTGGGATACCTGTATTTTGTGTGCATGTTATAGTATCATGCACTTTCATGTAGACATATAGGTGTTTTGAGATAGACGACACTAGTTATATGTTTGTGAATTAGGGTATATCAGGATTATATACAAGATGTAAATTATGTTGGGAGGTATTATCAGTGATGGCGCAGAGCCATTGTCTGGTATTTTTATGAATAGGTCCTTATGTGAATTGGATTTGTCTGTTATCAGGTACAAGATAGTATAGTGGGATTTAATCCCTAGTTGTCCAATTTACAGTCGTTATGTTGTCTATAAGACTTTATCCTGAATGGTATGTGATATCATATTTGAATGATGTATGATCATTACTTATGATCATAGGTAATGTAGCATCGAAATTTCGTACAGGTATGTGACTGTATAGATATTAAATAATCGAGAAATAAATCAGGAATGACAATTTACTTAATGTAAACATAAAGGAAAAAACTAAGTTTTCAGCTACTTTAAACAAGTATGTTGAGTTGTTAAGATCATATGTTAGTTAACAAACTGATTATTAAATTGGGGCATTACAATGGGACTGCACAGATGTTTTAAAAATAAAAAGAAAAGTTAAGTAACCTTGTTATTTAAGCAATGCTTCATTATTTGTTAAGTCTTCCGCTTTAGAATTTATTTATTTTGCACTTTAAGTACCATATGTGAGTTAATAGCGGTCTGGAACGAGGTGTTATATTATGGTATCATAGCAAAAAGTTATAGGAAAGAAAACTAGTATGATTGATTAAGATAGGTCATTATTTAGTGATTCCTAGTGTTTGACACGATGATGCATTATCAGATTCGAAGTAAGAGTTTGGCTGACTCATTCTTTAGTATACTGATTGTAGAATCGTGTTGGACACCAGGATAAACTTTCACAATTCTCCTGAGATATTTAGTGTTATAATGAGGATAAAGTATGTTTAAGGAATGATTTGATGATAATTATGGATATTAAGGCAATTGTGAATAACTATTGTAAGACTATGATAAATCTTTAGCAGTGAGAGTATATGGCAAGAGATGGCCTTAGCATATATTTAGGGTTATGATTAATTTTTTATGAGGAGTTTATGAATTTCATGTTATGCTATTGTGTGATGATATATGTTATTTTAATATGTAGTATGTGGATTGTTAATGTGTGTGTAAGGCTTCCATAGTCGGACTCATGAGGACGAGAAGTAGACTTCCATATTCGGACTCATGATTTTGGGAAACAGATTTCCATATGTCGGAATCGTGGTGCCGGGAAGTATATGTTGGCTCTCCTAATGTTGGATATAGCCTTGGAGTATAGCCCGTATATATAAGGATAAGTTGGCTCTTCTTGTGGGATACAACCCCAGGATTATAGTCACTGAATTAATATGTAATCATTATGTTTACAATGACTATTATTTTTGTATATGATTGGTACCTTCCGTGGGCATGGTAATGACCTCTATGAGGGTAGCAACTTAGGATACCCAAGATCTCTTGAGGGGACCCCACTACAGAAGTGAAAGAAACTGACCTTGAAGGTCGAGGCATGTGAGAGGGAAAAACAAAATTTTTCGAGCGGAATAACACATACCATATCAAGAAACATGCTTTAGGGCATGGATGTTACCTTGTTTGCTTTCCAAAACTTGAGGATGATCAAGATGAGGCTTGAAGATGCAAGCCCTCTAATGTTGATCCACACCACCCTTTGTTAAGACGGAAGAACTTTTCTTCAAGGCCACCAATGAAAACACCAATGGAAGCAAGCTATGCGCCCAATGTGTGAAGGAGGAGGCTAGGTCAAGGTGTTTAGAAGAGTGAATATTCAGCAAGAATAGGCACAAAAGTGGCGCATGGTTTTACTTTGAAAAAGGCTAGGTTATTTCCAAACTATCTTAAGAAAAACCTGACAAAAGGAACCCACAAGGAGATGAGAGAATAATATGATTAAAATAATATTTTCTTCACTTAAATAAAGCCCTATGTAGCGCACACTAGGGGGGATGAGTGGAGTTGTTGCAAAATTCAAATCTTGTCAACAACCTCCTCACACATCCTCATGATATCAAGTGAATATCTCAACAAGAATCTGACTCAACAACCATCATATGGCCAGCCATATGGTGCGCCCCACTTGGCCTCATAACAGTCCAGATACGTTGAGCAGATGCATTCAAACTTGAACCAACTGTCTCACTTATTCTCTCAACAAACCACATCTGACTGGAGCTCATTTGGTTGATCCTATGACCATCATCAGATGCCCAAATCAGCGCCCCATATCCTCACTAGAAGATTCTCAAAGATCTCCTCTTGATATTTGGGATTTGTTCCAACAAGATCTTATCTTATCCTTTTGTTATGAAACAACTTTTCATAGCCAATTCAAATTCGAATTCAAACATTTGAATTCAAACGTTCAAATATTTAAATTTTAAATTCAAATTCAAATTTCAAATTTCAAATTTCAAATTTCAAAATTCGAATTTCAAAATTCAAATTTCAAATTCAAAATTCAAAATTTAAACATTTGATAATTAATTTAACTAATTAAATTAATTTGTAATGTCTTGGACCATCCAAGCCCATTAACTAACCATGCGCCCTTTTTCCCTTTTGGTGGACTTCCAAACTTCTTCTTGGGCTAATAACCATTATTAGGCCCAATACCCTTAATGCTATATTGTCATGACAATAAGGTGTTAGTGTGTGACCCATTAGGCCCAACATAGCCACTGACATAAATGGGCTTGGGCCCAATAAGCCCACAACTCATCTAATGACAACACAGAGCACTAGCAATGCTTTGTTGCCCCAGAGCTAGTTAGGTTAATGACATAATCATCCTATTACACATATTTGGTTGCCGTATGTATTTCCTTTCGTCTCGGTTACCTTCCCATAAAACCTAGGGTAAGGAAACGTATCAACCCTTGCGGTTTAGGGTAAGCTTTATTCGAAATAGGAAATCTCCAATTTACTGACTCTAAAGGCAGATCATCTCATGATCTCTTTTACAATGCATAGATTCCCGAGTCCCTGTAAATGTCATCCCGATTTCTCCGGTTTACAGATAACCTAATCTCTCACAGAGATTTGACGAATTCCTTCAGCTTATCACCCTAGCCCTGTGCTCTTTCAGGACAAGCCCAACAATATACCTATGAGTCTCCATGTTTCAGGCAGACGAGGTATACAGTCAAAGCATGCCTTCTAGAACACAGTCTAGGTAATAACTTCTGGTCTAAGGAAAGACATACCCAAATATGAAGAGACTACTCTAATGATACTCTCTGTGAGATTTCCTCATAAAGTCTCTTTGTGGGTCTATTCAGTGCGAGCTATACCCTTATAGGTCCACCCACGACTTTAGCTAAGATATCTCCATATCTGTAGCTCATGAGGTCTTTACCTTGCATCCAAATACAAGTAGATAAGTCGTGCTAGTCTTACCCGAGATCACTGATCCCCATTCTCAGTGTCTCTAGACTAGGAACATAAAATTAGGAATAAACATCCAGTATCCTTGAATCCTCATGATCGTGATCTTATCACAGATACTCAAGAGATACCTATTTTAATCCAAGGGGTTTATCCATTTACTCATATATAATATTAACAGTAATATCGAGACAAAATATGAAACATGATAAAGAATGCTTTTATTTATTTGCGACAATACAAAGGTCCACTTATGTCGTAATCTAATCAAAAGATTGTCTCTAGGACATCCATATACTATTAATCTCTCACTTGGCCTAGAGCCAATCAGACCTAAGTCGTATACCCAAAGCCTCATAATGATTATCATGTTTTCTCTGAGAAACAGCCTTTGTCAGAGAATTGGCTAGGTTATCATCTGTGGGAATATAATTCAACTTTACATCCATCCTATCAATGATTACTCTAATCAGGTGATATCTGCGGAGCACGTGTTTAGATCTTTGATGAGACCTAGGTTCCTTTGACTGCGCAATGGCTCCAGTGCTTTCGTAAAGCAACTGTATGGGCTCATCTACGCTTGGAACCACCCTTAGTTCAAATATGAACTTCTTGATCCATATGGCCTCCTTAGCCGCTTCTGAAGCAGCTATGTATTCAGCTTCTGTCGTTGAATCTGCTGTTGTCTCCTACTTGGAACTCTTCCAAGATACTGCCCCATCCATTTAAGGTGAACACGAACACTGATTGTGACTTACAGTCATCTTTGTCACTCTGAAAGCTGGCATCAGTGAACCCTTTCACTGAAAGCTCATCAACCCCACTATAGACCAGAAACACATCCTTAGTTCTTCTTAAGTACTTAAGGATGGTCTTGACTGCTGTCCAGTGACCCTCTCCAGGGTCAGACTGATATCTGCTCGTAATGCTTAAAGCATATGAGACATCTGGTCTCGTACATATCATGGCATACATGATGGATCCAATAGCCGAAGCGTATGGAATTCTACTCATGCGATCCTTCTCAGGCTGTGACTTAGGACACATAGCCTTTGAAAGATGTACCCCATGACTGACGGGAAGAAAACCCCTTTTCGACCCTTCCATGCTAAACCTCTTTAGCATCTTGTCAACATACGTGGATTGAGATAAACCCAGCAGCCTATTGGATCTATCTCTATAGATCTTTATACCAAGTATAAAGGAGGCTTCTCCCAAATCCTTCATGGTGAAGCCTTTTGAAAGCCACTCTTTCGTTATTTGTAATGTGGGGATGCCATTTCCTATTAAAAATATGCCATCTACATAAAGTACCAGGAAGACGACATTACTCCCACTAACCTTCTTGTAAACACAAGGTTCATCCTCGTTCTTGATAAAACCGTTACTCTTAACGATTTCATCAAAATGAATATTCCATCTCCTTGATGCCTGCTACTATTGCAATCATGATCCTAATAGATTTGATCATGGAAACCGGTGAGAAAATCTCATCATATTCAACTCCTTGTTTTTGACGATACCCTTTCGCCACCAACCTAGCTTTGTAGGTCTGAATGTTGCCATCTGCATCAGTCTTTCTTTTAAAGACCCATTTGTTACCGATACGAACTATTCCTTGCGGTTTAGGAACCAAGGTCCATACCTTGTTTTGATACATCGAATCTATTTCAGATTCCATGGCTTCGAGCCATCTAGAAGAGTCAACATCCTTGACTGCGTCATCGTAGTTACTTGGTTCATCATCATCGACGGTTTACTGATTCTCAGTCACAAACCGATACCTCTCAGGTGGATGGATGACCCTTGTACATCTACGGAGTTGTGTGTTTACTTCTCCATTGGAGAACGTCACCTGCGGAGCAGACTCGGGTTCCTCAATCTGTTCTTGTGGTTCTTGTACTTCTTCAAGATCAATCTTACTCCCACTGGCTCCTTGAGAGATCAAATCCTTCTCAAGGAACTCAGCATTCCTGGACACAAACACCTTGTGTTCATTCTTGGAGTAAAAGTAGTATCCCTTAGAACCTTGGGATGCCCCACAAATAGACATTTAGTACTCTCAGCACTAAGCTTGTCTGATGCCAACGCTTTGACATAAGCCAGCGATCCCCATACCCTGAGGTAACTCAGGTTGGGTTTCTTACCGTTCCATATCTTATATGGTGTGGTCTTAACAGATTTAGACGGTACCCTATTTAGAAGGTATGCCGATGTATCTAAGGCATATCCCGAACGATTTTGGAAGTTGAGTCTCACTCATCATAGACCTAACCATGTCTAACAAGGTCTTGTTTCTCCTTTCGGAGACACCATTTTGGTGTGGTGTGTTAAGTGCAGTAAACTGCGAGAGAATTCCATTTTCTCTTAGATAATCCTGAAACTCATGGCTCAGATATTCACCACCATGATCTGATCGCAATGACTTAATCATCTTGCCACACTGTTTCTCTACTTCATCAGTAAAGGTAATGAAATAGGAGTATCCTCCTCTAGCCTCAATAGACATTGGGCCACATACATCAGAGTGAATGAGTTCTAATAACTCACTAGCCCTATGAATCTCAAGCCCATTGGGCTTTTGATGAATCATTTTCCCAGCTAGACAAGATTCACATTGTCCATAGGATTCCAAATCCTTGGAATCTAGGTATCCATCTCTATGCATCCTAGACAATCTTGTTTCATTTATGTGCCCTAGTCTATAGTGCCAAAG
>NW_026897123.1:0-28429 GCF_033153095.1 Gastrolobium bilobum | reverse complement strand
GTGGCCTCGGCTCAGTTAGGTCTTGCTCCTCTTGCCCCAGCCGCTAATGCATTATCACAATTAGTCTTTCGCTTCAAAAAGTCTCCTAAAATTACAAAAATTACAGCAGTGCAAAGTGTTAAATAACATGAGTGATGGGAGAACAAGACTAATCGACATACAAGATTAAATCTTTTTATATATATTGTAAGAATAAATTAATTTGTCGTAATGAAAATTAAAAAAAAAAGTTAATCCCAATCATATATTATAATATCATTAAAAACAATGGAATTGAAATGCTCTAGATGGTCAATGTGTATACCTTCCTAACAAGACATGCATATACCTTCCAACAGGTCAACAAGTCATGGTGATTACCGCTGTTTCATTATCCTTTCATTATTCACGTTCAGAATTATAAAAAACAAAAAAATAAAATTACTTTTTAAGAAACTCACTCACTTTCAAAAGAATTAAAAGTGTAAAAAATATTAATTTAAAAAAAATCTAATTTAAATCAAAACAAACAATTTACGTATTACACATGATTTTTTTAAAAAAAAATTAGCGATCTCAAAGTGGGTGTTTTGGGATGAGGAAGAATCTGCCACTGGCAAAGCCAAAATTCATGAACCCATTAAACCCACAAAATCGTCTGCCCATTAATCATATAGCAAGCAAAAGCTATGAATCTATGATGATGAGAATGGTACTATGGTAGTGCATCTATAGCAAGGAGACAACAAGCAAAAAGCTAACAGAGAAGACGAACATGGAGAAGGAGAACATAGGGGTCCTCGTACAAGTTTGCAGTCTATGGCAATGTACATTTACCTTCCCAACATCAACATCCTTCCTGCTCGTGTTCCATAGGGAAAATCATGCACCGGTTTCCTTCCTGCTAGTGTTTCACAGGAAAAATTAAAAAATCTCATACTAACAAATCGATAGGGAATTAATTATTAAAAAAAGAATCATTTACAATAGCTACCTCTAATTCCACAACTTACTTAACACGGTACGCTTTTCTTTAAAAAGAATTAGGATAAATTATATGCTCTTTAATTCAAAGAGATAATAGTTTTATCTTGCTATATTGCTTCAACAAATGCTCAATGGATACTCTACTTTCAGTATCGAAAAGATAGGGAGGTGGAAGAGAAATTCTGGGGATGATGTGAGTGGGAAGTTGTCAAATCTTATATTTTTGTTTTCAATTATTTTTTAATTTTTAATACAAGTTAGATTTTTTTTAAACCATAAAATGGGTTAATAATTTTTAAGATGGGTTAATTTTTAATATTTTTAAATAGTTTTTAAACAATAGAATAAAGGTTAATACTTTTTAAACGATAACATGGGTTATTTTTTAATACTTTTTAATAGATTTACACATGTTTTTCGGTTAATACAATTTTATTATATATTTAATTATTATATTAACGTAAAATATAAAATAGATATTATATTAAAACATCTGGATGTATAAAATCATAAAG
The DNA here is from genome assembly GCF_033153095.1 of Gastrolobium bilobum. NCBI lineage: Eukaryota > Viridiplantae > Streptophyta > Magnoliopsida > Fabales > Fabaceae > Gastrolobium > Gastrolobium bilobum. The sequence goes on along the minus strand of NW_026897123.1, from coordinate 26,948 downwards.
AATTTAAATTATAATATTATTAATTAAAATAAATTTAAAAATAAATAATAATTGAAAATTCTAAGTAATTATTCATATTAATTAATATATTTTTTATTTTAACAAAGTAATATTTGATCTCGATATACGGTGGTTGCGTGCATGAATGTGTGGATTTTTTTTAACATGCAATCAACATATATATAACTTTCACCTTAATATTTAAATTACAAAATAATATGATTATATATAATGAGTAATTTATCTTGAATTCGTGATCATCAATTATATGTAATATATTATATAAAAATTTAAATTATGATTAAAAATTATTAGACATAAAACTCAGAAATAATTGGTTAATATAAACCACATAATGAATAGACGTATTATTCACGACAGATTTTTCCATATTAAACGCCAATAAATAAACAATTAGGCCAACATTACACACTATATTTGAACATATGTTGGTTTGTGTGTGTATTTTTTTAGGGAAATAGTTTTCTTATTTCATATGAGAAAATTTTCTCATGTTACACTCACAATTAAAAGGTGGGACTCATTTTGATTTTTTTGTTTTCTCACTTTTTTGTGGACCCCATTCATGTATTGTGTATGTAACATGAGAAAATATTTTCAAGTAAAATGAAAAAATTAATCTCTATTTTGGGAAAATATTTTCTCCTTTTAAAAGAGAAAAATTTTCTCCTACTAAAGACTCATAGTATAAGTGGGGCTCACAAAATAGCAGAGAGAAAAAAAAATTCAAGGTGGGACCCACTTACGCTATGAGTCACTAGTAGGAGAAAAATTTTCTCCTTTAAAAGAAGAAAATATTTTTTCATATATATAAAGGCCACATCTTTATAAGGTATTTATGCTTCATACATTATATCACGATGTACACGAATTGCGTCTTTGTATAATTTGAATTTGAATTCAAATTATATTACTATTTCTAGTCAAATCCTATAGATAAAGCCTCATTTTAATCTTATTAAGATATGAATAAAATTTAAACTATTTCAATTTCATTCATAGGATAAGATCTCTATCTTATCTTTATCCTATCCGAAGTCAAATTCAAAATTTAAATTAAGATAAGGATCTACTTGATCTAATTCTTTATAAATATTATATCCACTTAGCACCTGCATGATCCTATCTCACAGGTTTTACATTATATTCTTATAGGCCCAAAACCATATGCTAGTCCAAGCCAACTAAGTGATATAGGTATATAACCTATTAGACCCAAATAGCCACTGATATAAATAAGCACGGGCTTACTAAACCCTTTTAATAGGATTAACATGACCACACAGAGTATTAGCAATATTGTGTGACCTCAAAGCTAGATGAACGATCAAGTGATCAACCTTTCTCGTAGGGTTACCTGCCATTGCCAATCCATCATTTCATCTCGTTATCCATCTTCCAGTCAAGAGCAAAGATATCGTATCAACTCTAGAATGACGGGAAGTTAGCTTTTACAGAACTAGGAGTCCTTTTCCATAAACTCTAAAGATGGATCCATGAACTCCTTTATAATCCCTTGTGCACGGATTCTCAAGTCTTACAAAAGTCATTCGAGTCCCCCCGTCTCTTGTGGATAACTTATCTCTTACAGAGATGATGAATCCTATTGGCTTGTCATAAGGATGGCAATTCAGGTCAACGCGACACGACACGACACAAATTTGAAACAAACACGAAAATGCTCAACACGAACACAACACAAATTTGAAATCGGGATAAAACCTTCGACACAAACACGACCAAGAGCCATATATTAAGAACAACCACCCCATTAATGAAGAAGATTCTGAAAGAAGATCAAGAGGCATTCCCTTTCTATAAAAAGGATAAAAAACTTTGGACACTCAATTCTTTTATATTATACTATTCTTTTGGATTCTTTTCTATATTATAATGTAAAAGACTTCTATATTATATCAAAACTTGGATTCTTGCTTTGGGCCAGTATAAGTCGTCGCTCCAAATCTTGAATTTTCTTACTTTGTACTTGCACAAATTATCGCTCCAAAACTAGGTTTTTCTTACCTTGCGGTTGCACAAGTTGTTGCTTCGAATGCAATTATCCGCCTTCTGAGCTCTTCTTTTTTTTATATCTCGTGGGTCTATCAGACGTGATTGTCTCTCTTCATAAGTTTGTGGTTTGATTTCCAAAAAAAAGTCTTTTAATGAGTCAAAGCTTGTACTATTTTGAAAATGGGTCAATGACAGATTTAGAGATGGAATGTGCTTTTTCGTCTCTACTTCTGTCACTAATAAAGACAGAAAAAATTTCATCTCTATTAGTGAGAGATCTTGTTCCATTCCTAATAGAAATGAATTATTTTCTGTCCGTATTTGAGACAAAAAATGATCTATTTTTATTAGAGATGAATTTTGATATGGATCATTTACTTTCGTCTCAAAATCTATATCAAATAGAGGCACAATATTTTTCGTCTCAAATTGGGATAAAATATAATCCCTCACTGATAGAGATAAAAAAAATTCCATCTCTATCAGTGACGAAATTGGAGACGGAACATGTATTTACATCTCTAATTCTGTCACTACTAGTTACAGAAAAATTCAATCGCTATTAATGAGGGACCTTGTTTCATCCCTAAGAGAGACAAATTATTTTTTGTCCCTATTTGAGACAGAAAATTATCCATCTCTATTAGAGACGAATTTTGAGACGGGTCATTAACTTCTGTCTCAAAATTCGTCCCAAATAGAGACACATTATTTTTCGCCTTAAACAAGGACGAAAAATAATATGTCTCTCTTAGAGACGGAACACGATCCCTCGTTAATAGAGACGAAAACAGTTTCATTTCTATCAGTGACGGAATTAGAGACGTAACTACATGTTACGTCTCTAAATCCAACGCCGATAGAGATGGAAAAAAATCTATCACTAAATTCTCTCACTAAGCCCAAATGTATATCCTTAATATTATCACTATTTTTATATATTATGTTTTGTCTCTAAATCTATCCCTATTAGAGACGGAGAAATAGTCATCTCTATTAGAGACAGATTTAGAGACAAAGAAATAGTCCTCCCTATTAGAGATAGATTTAGAGACGAATTTGTGTCTATTAGAGAAGGATTGAATTTCTGTCTCTAAATCCGTCAATAATGGACACAGAAATATTTTCGTCCCTAATTCCCTCCTTATTTGCAAAGGATTGTTATTCCATCACAAAATTCGTTTCTATTAGAAATGGGTTATTTTACGTCTCTAAATCCCGTCTCTAATCCATGTTTTTTTAGTAGTGACATGCATTTCTAGCTAGCTAGGTTATAGGGGCACTCAAATAGGGTGAATATTATTTAAAAAAAAAAATAGGGTGAATATTCAGTGAGACCGGCTCATAACCCGGCTCACATGAGCCGAGTAGAGAGAAAGAAGAAGAGATAAGAGATAAGAGATAAGATAGAAGAGAGAGACGGACCATCCAATTAATTTTCCACTTAACAATAGTCGTTCAGAGCGAGAGACACGTAGGAGAAGATGACTACAGTAGTGTACCCATTTCCTCACTTATTTTATTAGGCTAGTGGATTTGAGCTATTGTCCAAGAAATGCTGAGGTGTCGATTTTATGCGTAATAGAGATATCAGTGATTCTAGCTAACTATTAATCTGAGAGATCGGTCCAGGAGGGAAACACCGAAAAAAACAACAGTTTCTTAATCTGAAACCCGATTATATAAAGGCTGCAGCTATACCTACAGCAAGTAAGGATCCGCGTCTGGATTCTAGGATACGGCAACAGATTTTGAGTTTTTTTTTTAAAAAAAAGAAGTCATGGAGCCCACTTTTATGTGTCAGCTGTATATAACACTATCTACGACTGCTGCAGAAATGTTAAGCCCTTATATAAAATAAGGTTTTATAAAAGTTATGTTGTGGAAAAAGTGATTGTGTAATGTTATAGAGATTCGTTTTGCGTGCCGTAATTTCTTTTTTCCTTCTTTTTTCTTCAAAAAGTGTGGGCTCCACAAAATATTGTGTGTAGGAAAGTTTGTTGTGTCATGTTAAATACAAATATAAACCCCTATAAAATAAGGTATTAATGTTTCGCGTATTGAAAATAATTTTATCTCCAACTAACATATAAAAATATATGAAATTTATATGAGGTCATACGATGAGAAGAGAGAAAGAGAGGGAAAAAAAAAGAAATTCCACACACTGATACAAATTTTGGGAGAACCTCACATTAAAAGCAAACACACTACTAAAAAAATATGGATTAGAGATGAAATTTAGAGACGAAAATATTCATCTCTAATAGAAAGGAATCTGTGATGGAATAATAATCCTTTGCAAATAGAGAGGAAAAGAGATGAAAATATTTCTGTCTCCATTATTGACGAACTTAGAGATGAAAATTTAATCCTTCTCTAATAGATACAAATTCGTCTCTAAATCTGTCTCTAATAGAAATACTATTTTTCCGTCTCTAATAAGGATAGATTTAGAGACATAACATAATATATAAAAAATTATGATAATATTAAGGATGTACATTTGGGCTTAGTGAGGAAATTTAGTGATAGGTTTTTTTTCATCTCTATCGGCAATGGATTTAGAGACGCAACATGTATTTACGTCTCTAATTTTGTCATTGATAGAGACGAAATTTTTTTGTCTCTATTAATGTGGGATCGTGTTTCGTCCCTAAGAGAGACATATAGTTTTTGGTCCCTATTTAAGACGAAAAATAATGTGTCTCTATTTGAGATGAATTGAGACAGAAGTAAATGACTTGTCACAAAATTCGTCTCTTATAGAGATGAATAATTTTATGTCTCAAATAGGAACAAAAAATAATTTGTCTCTCTTAGGGATGAAACAAGATCCCTCATTAATAGCGATGAAATTTTTCTATATCTAGTAGAGATGGAATTAGAGACACAAATACCCGTTCCATCTCTAATTTCGTCACTGATAGAGATGATAATTTTTTTTCTCTATCAGTGAGGGATTGTATTTCATCCCTATTTGAGACGAAAATATTGTGTCTCTATTTGAGACGAAAAATATTGTGTCTCTAAAAGTAAATGATCAGTCTCAAAATTCATCTCTAAAAGAGATAGATCATTTTCTGTCTCAAATATGAACCGAAAATAATCTGTCTCTATTAGGAATGGAATAAGATCCCTCACTAATAGAGACATAATTTTTTGTCTCTATTAGTGACCGAATTAGAGACGAAAATGCACATTCCATCTTTAAATTCGTCACTAACCCATTTTCAAAATAGTACAATCTTGGACTTAATAAAAGACTTCTTTGGAAATCAAACCACAAACTTATGAGGAAAAACAATCGCGTTCGATAGATCCGCTAGATATAAAAAAAGAAGAGCTCGTAATACGGATAATTGCATTTGAAGCAACAACTTGTGCAATCGCAAGGTAACAAAGTCCTAGTTTTAGAGTGATAACTTGTGCGGGCACAAAGTAAGAAAATTCTAGATTTCGAGCGATGACTTGTCCGTGCCCATAGTGACAATATCCAAGTTTTGTGCTGCCATTTTTGTTTCCCCCCTCTTCTAGTGGAACCCATTTGGGCTATGTGTGCTGAAAAAAAGTTTTCTCATTATTGTTACATGACGGTCGATTCTCCCATATACTAATATCTAATATCATTGTATTTATTTATTTATTCTTCCTATCTCTCTTTCTCTCTCTCTCTCTCTCTATATATATATATATATATATATATATATATATATATATATATATATATAGGAGCAGGATCATCATACATCGGTGTAAGAATAATAAGTCTTACACTAAATCTTAACCATTGATTTTCTGCATCTGACAGTTAAGATTTATTAGGTCTCACTCATTAACTAATTTTTAATTCACAATAAATCTCAACCGTTAGATGCACGGAAATCAACGGTTAAGATTTGGTGTAAGATTTATTATTCTTACACCGGTGTAAGCTGATCCTCTATCTCATATATATATAGGTAAAATCATTTCTAAAGCCGCTTTACGTACAACAGTTAAAAATGTATGATTATAATTCTCCACATTTAATGTTTTCACCTTTTGTATGATTATGATTCCCCGCATTTAATGCTTTCACGTATATATATGACAAGTATTTGACTGCTGCATGTATAACAGCTGCAGAAATGTATACTCCATATATATGTGTGTGTGTGTGTGGGGGGGGATTCTTGGGTCACACTTATATTTAATTATTAATTTCTAATAAATTATAACAGTTAGATTGACGAAAATCAACAACTAAGATTTGGTGTCAAACTTTCTAATATATATATATATATATATATATATATATATATATATATGGAGAATGATTTGTTTACAAACTTTTTTTACAAAATTACACTATGTACTCCCGGGAGAACATAATGTAGTTTGTAAACAAAAAATTTATAAATATAACCCTCCTCTATATATATATATATGGGAAAACATACTCTTATGTTGTAGGAGAGTATTTTTCTCTTCTACACATACATCGATTTTCGTGTTGCTTTTTTTCTTTTTTCTTTTTCTGTAAGTGGGTGAGTCTCACATATGATTATCTCTATAGCATAAGAAAACTTCTCTCATATTGCATGAGATTAATAAAATTGTGCGAGACCCACGTGGACTAATGTGAGAAGAAGAGAGAATAAAAAAAATGAGTCTTACATATTTTGTGTATATATGTGAGATAAATTTTATCTCATACAACATGAAAAATATTAATCTCATATATATATATATATATATAGGGAATTAATTTTCTCATTTTACATGAGAAAATTTTCTCATGCTATATACTCAATATATAAATGGAATCCACAAAAAAGTGAAAAGACAAAAAAATAAAAAAGAGACCCACCTTTTAATTGTGTGTCTAACATGAGAATCTTTTCTCATGTAAAATGAGAAAAGATTAACTCCTATATATATATATATATATATATATATATGACTTGATTATACGTTTATTGTGAAATTAACAAAAAGAATAAAATTAATAACTACTGGTTCAAGAGGTAAGGATCTTATTCCCATTAATCAGAAATCTTAAGTTTGAATTCTAGGAATGGAAAAACTGGTTTTGAAAAAGCTGCCCCTTGTAGTGGATACAGTGCTCAAATCAACTAATCAAGTAGTAAATGAATGGACAAATATTTAAAAAATGAAAATTCGCAAATATTGTTCGTATTTAAGGATGAGTTTTGTTATTTAAACTATTCTAGTCAGTATAAATACTTACGCTTTTTTTGGTGAAAAATAAAAGTGTATTTCTTGATATTCTCGAAAATCACTTCAGAATGCTGTACGTAATAATTTAATCAGTTGGGAGAAAATTGAAAAAGAGTGACTTAAGTAGTGATTTTTGGAGAAAAAATTAAAAGTATATTTATTTCTTAAATGAATAAAAACCTAATTATTTTGAATTTTAGTAGTTAAAAGTCTTAACGAAATTTAAATTGTAAATACATTCTTATATGCTTTTATAGACATATTTATTTAAAATATTACTCTTAACTTTCAACTTAACAGATGGAAACCTTTAAAAGATTAAGAAGTTAAATATACAACAAAGCATTTATAAACTGTTAGTATATAGGTGTCCTAGAGACAATCTGTTTTATCAGATGAACACATTTTTCTATTTGGTATATCATGTTGTAAATATGCGTTTAAAGATAAAGACCCTGTTATAAAAAAAGAAAAGAAAAAAAGATAAAGACCCTAGGAATAGAACATGTGTTCACTCGAGGATCTATGATAGTGATCATGATCATGAGGACTCGAGGACACTGAATGTCTATTACCTAAAATCTGTTTCTGGTCTTGAATCACCAAGAAAGGGTATTGGTGATCTCAATAAGACTAGTATGACGTCATCTACTTGTATGGAGATACAAGGTAATGACCTCATGGAATGCAGGCATGCTGATGCCTTAGCTGATGTCCTGGGTGGATCTGTTGAAGAACAGATAGCACTGAACTGACCCGCTTAGAGACTCCACAAGGATTCATTATAGAGAGTATCATTAGATTTGAAAAGTCTCTGAACGTTTGGTAGTGCGGATCGTCCTAGACTTTAGGATGTCATCAAATACTATGTCCTAGAGTTATACTTTGATTGTACAACTCTATCCGCCTGAAAAATGGGGAGAACAGTGTACTCTTAGGTATAACTCGAATACATGAGTATAGATGGACATGCCGAAAGGACTCACAATCCCTTATAAGGAATTAGTCGTTCACAAAGACTGGTAGGGCTGAGATGACTTCTAGTTGACTCGGGAATCTATGCATAGTAAGAGATCATGAAAAGTCATGATCTGTCTTAGAGTCAATAGAAGAAGATTCCTAGTTTCTGTGAAATATTATATTTAGTCAATAAAGAGAGATGATACTCTATCCTTGCTCTCGACTAAATGTGAATGACGATGTGAGGGATAATGCTGGCACGGTATCCAAATCAGAAAGGTAGATCACTTGATCAACTCAATTAGTTCTGGGGCTACAGAGCATTGCTAGTGTATCATGTAGTCATTAAATGGATTGGGCCTTTTAAAGGAGTTTAAATGGTTCAAGTTTATTTATGTCAGTAACTAATTGGGCCTAATGGGTCACACACAAAGGTTATTCCTTATTGCAAGTTATAGCAAGTTTGGACCAATAGTGAGTTATTGGGCTTTGTCAAGACTATGAGTTAAGTTGGGTTGGAGTAGGGACTCCAAGCCCACTTGAACCTTGCGCCCTTTTGGGGCATTAGTGGTGAAAGAGTTTTCTCCACTAATGGGCCCAAATATGATGATAGGCCAAAGAGGCTTTGGGGCATGAATCCTAGTAAGTCAAAAAGTTGACTTGACCAAAATAAGGTTTGGGCAAATTTGAAATTTGAATTTAAAATTTGAAATTTGAAATTTGAAATTTGAATTTCGAATTCGAATTACGAACTGGGATAAAAATAATTTATATTTGAGTTTAAATTTCAAATTGGAATTTGAAATTTGAATTAGAATTTTAAATTCTATGAGGTTAGGTTGTTGAGAATAATTTAAAATTATTTAAAGGAATAATCCAATAGAGATTGGATGAAGATTCTCTCAACTACTTTTTCATTTGAATTCAGAATTTAAATGAATACCGTTGCAACAAAATTTTTGAGGAAAGGAAAGGTATTAAAGGGGCACCTAATCAAGGGAGAGAATCAAGGAAAGTCTCTCTCATCACTTTAACTTGTGCGCCTAATCATAGGAGGGGCTTATGTGGTTGATCAGTTTTTATAAAAACCTGATGCATCATCTCTCCTATGTGTGTGTAGAATTCGAAAAAGAAAAAGCTCCAACCTTTCCTTCTCTCTCTTGTTGCACCATCACCTAACCTCAAGACACCATTATAGCCTTGAGAAAAAATAATAATCCAAACACTTGGTAGCCTCTTCCTTGCATGCGCCTAGCCAGCCACCGAGGATAAGGAGGGATCAAGGAGAAAGAGTTCTCGCTTGCAAGAAGGAGATAATCGTGTGGATCACCATTGGAGGGCGTCATCTTTTTGCGCCTACAAGTGTAAAGGTAATTCTGAAACCCTATTTCGTTTCAAAGAAAAGCATTCATACATGGGGTGTATAGATGGTCTATGCTTCCGCTGCGAAATTTTTTTGTTTTCCACCCATGTATGCGCACCATGGTATGACTATGGTGCAGTCTTTCGAACTTTCATAAACTTACGTTTAACAAGCATAAAGAAATGTCCTTGAAAAAAATTGCAAAAGATATTCCAATAAGAAAAACGAAGATATTTATTTGCTTTAAAAAAGTGAACTTGGATCATAATATTAACTTATTAAGGTGTGCTTATTCCTGCCAATTTTTAAAGCGCGCGAACTCTAATTTTTGGATTTTTTTTAGCAATTTGATTAAAAACAAAACCCATAAATTACACACAAGGGTGATTATGTAACACCCCATAGTACTCCAGTTGTTAACATACATGATATTTAACATTCACAGCGGAAGACTATATTTGAAAAGGAAAAAAAAATGTCTTATAAAAATACGAGTAAACTTTTTCCAAAACAGTTTATAAAAATATTTCTAAAAACGTTCACGTGAGATACTGCGAAAGCGTAAATCTAAACATACATCTACTAATTAATCCTATGAGCCAGTATTAGTGGCCATTGACCATCAAGATATGACATCAAGTGTCATTCCTGACGGAGTCTCACGGACAGCATAACGACTGTATTTCGGATAACTGGGAACATGGTTCCCACACATACATTTAACCTGATAAATATGATAATTTAAACAGACAGCTTGCAAGTCCACACGGACTGCAATCCCCTCAATGGGTCAATACAAACAAGAAGATTGCATGCCCAAATTAACTGAATACATGCATTAAGTCTATGTTAATTCAAAGTATAAAAACACCAGTAATTAATCCATGGCTCTAAGGATACAATCATGAGCCTAAGTAAATACATAACATAATCTCCATATATAATTAAGCATGTTAACAAATCCATATATCATCATAAGTCTAAACATAGTCTAAAATAATCAGCTGCATCATCAACTACTCCAATGCGGGAGCCTTGCCCCTAGAAGCATCACCACTACTCTGGGTACCTGAAATGATGTCCCCAAACGGGGTAAGATAACAACTTCTCAGTAATCTCAAGGTTCATAGAGGATCCTCTAACCCCTGAGCTCACTTCCTGCATAACAAGTCAGATATAAAGCATATAATACAGACATACAGCATAAACATAGCATCATCATATCATCCTTGTGTAACCCCAGGGTCAAAGCCATAGACAGTTACACATGTGGGGCTTCTAGGGTCAAGCCATAGACAGTCAACACAACCTAGTATGAAATAGCTCCCAGAGTCAAGTCATAAGCAACCTACATACCATGATCACTGGCCAGGATCCTCATAACATATATCATCAATGCATCATCATAACATCAAGATCATATAACATCTATATGAATGTGAATGAATGCACATATACATCATACCATATACTTTCATACAATACAACCATAATGCCCACCATTTTGGTGGGGCCACAAGAGAGAGGAGTCAACTAGAACTAGGAGCTTACCTCACTGAGCTTATCAACAGCCCTACTCCAACAGTCCAATACGTATGCTCCAGTACACTCTCAAGTGCCAAGCTCTCTAGGCAAACCTAGAGCAGGAACCATTCACATCATTAATTACATATTAATTAATCAAGTCAAATCCACGACTTAATCATTTAATGATTCCACTTTTCATACTCATATGCCAATAATATGCCCATAACAAGTCTAGACTAATTATTACTTATTACATATTTTAGTGCATTATTACAAGCCACTTTAATCTTCAATTACTTACATAGCTTAGAGTCAAATGCAAGGCTCACTTACATAACTTAGATTATTTTCAACTCATCCAAGACATATTTATGATTATTATAAGTTACCAAGGGTTCCCCTAAGCCCACTTAGCTTAAAAATCACTTTTACGGTTTTTCCATACCTGTACATGCTTCTGTTTTCTAGTTACTGAGCGTGACTCACTTGTTATAAAATTCTCATCTTTTAGTATGTTAATCTAGACTCAATTACCTTTCCAACAAGGTATCACATGCCTCATTTGGAGTTTCCTAGCTCCGGTTATCACCATTTGAAGTTGGACAAACAAAGCTGTTTGCCAACTCCGAACAGGGCCCAAAACATCCTTTACCATTTCTGTGATTCTGGAAAATCTACTAAACCAATTTCTCTAAAATATTTATGTAGAAAACTAGACACCTTTAAATTTAATTCGTCATATTATGAGTCTAATTTGAGTAAGGATAGAGGGAGAAACAATTCAAGGAAGTTACAACCATGTACAACGCCCCTGCACATGGTCTCCCTGTGCAGTCCTCACTCAAACAAACATACAGAATGGAATACATCTTCAATTGATACCAAATTTTGACACAACATAGCTAACATCTCGGAATATCCGGATATTTCCAGTCAGATATCCAATATTGATATCCGGATATTGCCCCGACAAATATCCTGATATTCTGGGTTTGCGTGAACAGTAACGGTACTGTTCATACAAAACTGAGTTATAGATTTGTGGACCCTAGATTGATGAAGTGGGACTTCTGTAATGTTTAATCTAAGTCAGAATCTAATTGATTAAGGGCTTATGGCTTTGTGAGAAGCCTAAAGACATGAAACGTAAAGGAAAGACGTTGTCCTTGTGTCTTACACTTGTTGAGTATGATTATTGATATGATTGTTGATAAAAAACATATTGTGATTCTGCTGTGTTTGGGCTTTGAGCTTGGTTGGACTCTTGGCTTGGATTGTTAGCTCGCAGTAAGCTTTCGTGTCCTCGGTTTAGCCATTGTGTGGTTCCACCATACCCCATGGGGGAATGGTTTATATGCATGATGTGTTTACATGCTTTGATATTTGAAATGTTGTTGAACTTTATATGCAATGACTTTTAATATGTATGTGTTGTTCCACTTTGACGGTAAGCCTGAGTATGTGGCGTCATACAAGACGATGACACTGTGGGTGGGTGCAAATGGCGTCTTGCACCAGTGTGGGTAATAGACGTATTCCTGCATTTCTCTGGCCAGTAGATTAGTATTGACACACATGACATGATTATCTACTGCATTGCACTATTTTGGAACTTATACTGTTAAACTATTTTTGAACTTATATTGCACATGTAAGTGAGCTTGGGGTGGAAGATCCTTGAGGACCCCTTGTCTTACTGAGATTTCTGTTTAGAGATCTCACCCCACGTTTGGGGCGCTTATTTCAGGTTCAGGTAACCCAGGGGCCGAGACCTCTAGTGGCAGGAGGCCGGAGCTTAGTTGATTATCATGTTTGTTGTTTATGATGATGCACCTGCTTGGTTTTATGCTTTTTCCATTACCATGCTGTTTGTATTGAGACTTGATGAGTATGCTGCTTATTTGGTGAGCATCGGGATTGTCCATTCCACATTGATTTGACGATGTTTAAGTTTATTTGAGTTGTACAAACTATCAGGATCTGTCCGGTCTAAATGTTGTAGTTCCGTGACTAGAGACCCACTTTCAATTATTTTATTTATGAGGTATTTCAGTTAGTTGTCCCTTACAATTTACATACAGGCAATGTTTTGAAATGAATTAAGTAATTCAACTTGGTAAGGATAATGACATCATAATTGAAAAGAAAAAGATATTCCGTATTTTTAATTAAGTGTGGCTTAATACGATGACATGTTAACAAACTGGGTATACACGGGGTGTTACACACTGCTTGCTATGTTTCGAACCGTATCCTTTTTAGAAAAATTCTAAATAAAACCCCCTATGAACTCTATAAAGGAAGGAAACCCAATATTTCACACTTTCGTGCCTTTGGTTGTAAATGCTTTGTATTGAATAATGAAAAAGACAACCTAGGTAAGTTTGATTCCAAATCTGATGATGGTATTTTCCTTGATTATTCCTTATCTAGTAAATCATATAGAGTGTTTAATAAAAGAACTATGATATTTGAAAAGTCAATACATGTTACATTTGATGAATATTATGATCCTGCTAATGTGCCAAGAAGAGCAAGTGTCGAAGGTGATATTGCAGGTGAATTTGAAAAGATCTCATTAAATGACCAAGAGGAAGCTTAAGCACAACCTGAACAATCTATATCTCCTCAAATTGAAGAAGAACTCCTACGACCAAGTAGAAGAGTAACATTAAATCATCCACTTGATCAAGTACTAGGTGATGTTAGACAAGGCCTAACTAACTAGACGTTCTTTGAGAAATTTATGTAATAATTGTGCCTTTGTGTCTCAAATTGAACCTAGTAATATTCATGATGGATTAAATGATGAATTTTGGATTAATGCTATGCATGATGAATTAAATCAATTTGAAATAAATTGTGTGTGGGAATTAGTCCCTAAACCTAAGCACCAACAAGTAATTGGAACAAAATGGGTGTTTAGAAATAAGTTGGATGAAAATGGAATTATTGTTAGAAATAAAGCTAGATTAGTGGCACAGGGTTATAATCAGGAAGAAGGCATTGATTATGATGAAACATATGCACCTGTAGCTAGGCTAAAAGCTATTAGGTTATTGCTTGCATATGTATGTGTGCATGATTTTATGTTGTATCAAATGGATGTTAAAAGTGCATTTCTTAATGGATATATTAATGAAGAAGTGTATGTTAAGCAACCTCCTGAATTTGAAAATCGTGAAAAACTTGATCATGTCTATAGGTTAAAGAAAACATTATATGGTTTAAAACAAGCACCTAGGGCATAGTATGATAGGCTAAGTAAATTTTTGCTTGAACATGCATTTATTCGTGGTAAAGTTGACACTACACTCTTTATTAAGAAAACGCATGATCACACACTATTAGTATAATTTATATGTATGACATTATTTTTTGTTCTACTGATGCCTCTCTATGTGAAGAATTTTCTAAGATTATACAGGGTGAGGTTGAGATGAGTATGATGGGAGAATTAACATTCTTCCTTGGCCTCCAAATCACATTATGAAATCTTCTTAGTCCCATTATGTCATGATACTTAAATTTTATTAATTACTTAATTAGTGGACCTAAACCCTACTTTAGTCCAATTTTAGAGTTAAATCCTTAATTACTTTTGTTAATTAATTCCTGCCCTTAATTAATCCCCTAATTCATAATCCCCTAATTCGTAATCTCCTTAAAATTATGAAAAAATATATCACTAGAATAATATCTAGGACTAGTATAACAAGTTTGAAGTCAAAATAATGAGAACTGGCATCAGAACTTATATCGGCTACGTAAAAGCGCGTACCAGCAAAGTGCTACGAAAAATAAAATAAAAATATGATAAGTTCTAGAAAAATGACTAGGTTCAGAATCCTAAATCTGGGATTAAAATGATAACCATAGCTATTAGTCCTAATACAGTGCGATTAAAAATTAATGTGCCTATAAATATAAAAGAGCACAAGGCCTTAGGTCAGAATTGATGTGCCTACAAGAAGTTTTCAAAAGTCTTGGCTGTTGCCACCTTCACTTCTCCATAGAAAACCTTCATGGAACCACTTTTCTACCTTGTTTCCTCATCTAAACACTATCACTAGGTGTGAGTTATCCTTGTGTGGGAGAGAGACTGCTGTGTGCTGAGTGTAGTTTTTGTGAGTGGTGGTTTTGTGGGCTGAGTTGGTGGTTCTCATTGAGGAAGCCACTAACTTGTCATTGGAGGCTTCAAGAAGCCATTGTGATAAGAAAAGGTCCAAACTTGTAGGGTATTTTCGTGTCCTTGCAAAGTCAGAACCTTAGAGCTGTGTTGAAAGCTTCAAGTCACTCTCTTTTTCTGAGTTTAAGAGTCCTAAGGTAAACATTGATCACAGCTGAATGAATTTATGTTTATGGAGTTTTTGGACTCTCAATAGTTGGACCCTTAAAAATGAATTTCTCGAAAGGCTCTTGCTCCTTTGGATTACTACAGATGCTACCAGTCTAAATGAGTCGGGAACAGTATTATCTTTTTTTACATTGTTTAATTATTTTTGTCTATGGATCAACTGCTAGCTTCATATACGTACATAACTGTCTACTATACACGGCATATTCACCGTCTACGGGAGTAACGTTAGCAATCTAAGTTAGCTTCATAATACTATCTTATACGGAGGACAATGGTAACAACTTAAGTTACCGGATCATACTTTCTTTTTTTAAGATATACACAGAACATACACATTTTTAATGTTGCAAGAAAGAGGATATTACAATTATAAAGAACGAATACCCATATTTAATGTTGCCAAAAAAATCAACCCACATATAAAAAAGAACAAATTGAAATAAAGACAAAACTTCAAAAGTCGCATTTTATTAAGGAGATTCGAAAGTACAACATCGTACAAAACTAGCCACAAGTACATTATATTGGAAACTCATCACCACTTACATACATAAGGCCACATATATATTTTATTATATATTAAGGTCCCGGAAGTAGTTAAACATCCGAAATTTATTTCATTATTTGAAGGTAGCATATTGTGTAGTTGATGCCACTTTAGTAAGGAAGCGATCTTGGGATTGATCGAGGCTGAGAACCAGGATGGACCAAAGGGCCTCGGTTTCCGTTGAACTTGAGCTGACTCACCTGAGATTGTTCAAGTCCGAAAGCATTGGCAAGAACCTCCGCAGGGATGCTCCTAAACACCTGCTTCACGTGGCTGCTGGTCGCTCTGTCGTTTGTTTTGAAAACAACGTACTCAAATCCTTCTTCTTCTGCTTGTTGGGACACCAAGAAGTTCTGTGGCACCACTAGCAACTGTCCCCTCTTCAGGACACCGTTGAAGACCGAGTTTCCTAGGCAGTTCACCACCCTAACCTTTCCACTCCCTCTTGTCACGTACATCACGCCGTTCGCATTGATGTTCCAATGTGGAGCATATATGCCATTCTGCATGTACATATATATATATAGACATCTTAATCCTTCATGTTAAAATAATAATAATTGAAAATAAAGCCACTAATCTAGTGATAAGAGATTTGGGTAAGAGATCTGGGTAGTTTGTATTTAGTTTGTATTTAGATTATGTGTTCAATTTCTATTGATGTATTCCAATTGGAAACCATTAATTACCACTTAAAAGAAGTGAGGAAAGAAATGAATGAAGATTACGTACCTTGTAGAGGACAACATATTGTGCACTGAGTCGGAGAAAGCGGAGGACTGGGAGGGTGAGGCTATCGAGGGTGCTGATGCGACCAGCCCTTGGGTTGTAGAGATCTGCCCGTGAAGGCCTTGCAATGTTCTCCACAAGCTTCAATGTGCATATACTTTCTTCCAACCCATTTGAATTTCCCTTTCCTTTTCCCCTGCCTCCTTGTTCTTGTTGTTCCTCTTCCTCTTCCTCCTCCTCCTTTCTTGGCCGCCGCCGCTGCCTGTGCTCTCTAGTTACAGTTTCTCGCTCCTCCTCCTCCACCTCTTCCTCCTCTTGTCCACCTCTTGGACGTCGATGCTTTCTGGAGCGTGGTTCATCCTCCTCCCCCTCCTCTTCTTCCTCTTCTTCCTCCTGGCCTTCTTTCCAGGTAGGGCTTACAACGCTAAGACCTTCCCTCACTTTAACAATTTGCTTCTTTTCTTCATCTGGAGATTGAAGTTTATCTGCTATCTCCTCTTCCACACTCAACGCTTGTGCTAAAAAGCGTTTGGGGAATCCGCTAAGCACGTTTCCACCTTCATCCTCCTCTTCCTGCTCCTTCCCTTGTTGTTTACCTTGTGTCCCTGGAAGCTGTGTATCCGGATTCCCAGCAAGATAAAACACCTGGGAAATAAAATAAAATAATTAGAAAACAATCAAAACAAATAAACTTTACTATATATATGAGATTAATGCTAGAAGATAATCTCACATGAACATATAGGAAATAAAATTATTTAGAAGATGAGAAATATATATATTAAAATTAGTTGAATACTTACTCTAGGGATAGCGTCAAGCTGGTTAGCGAAGTTGTTGGTGTCAATAAGAGCAATGGCAACAACACGTCGATCACCGTAGTTATAAGACCAGTAAGGAATGCCAGGTGGAATTGCGATGATGTCACCTTGTTTGAAGTGACGAATCTTCTGGTGTCTGTCCAGTTGTATTTTCCTTCGTCCTTGTCCAGATTGTGAATGTGCCTCTTCATATGTCTCACTACAACCTGGTATTGTAATTCCAATTGCTCCTTCCCCTGTTACATTAATCACATTAATTAATTAATATGCATGTACGTACGAAAGGGAACATTCGAATAATATAATGTTTTATATATATATATATATATATATCTTACATAAATTTATATATATTAATGAAAAGAATGAATTAAAGAACCTTCGGCGATCAAAACTAATTGTGGAGCAGGTGTGTATGATGGCAAGTGAAGGCCTCTAGGGTTGAGAGTGCGTTTTACAACAACGACACCAGCGCATTGTAGCTCACGGTGCTTGGAACTCCATGTTTCGATGGAACCACCTTCGGATTCGACACGGTTATCAGGTTCCAATGCATTGATTTTGTCGAGCTGGCACTCGTTGAGCTTGTGGAACAGAGCGAAGCAGGAACTGGTGAAGAATAGAAAGCATAGTGAAAGTGAGAGTAGAAAAGGCTTTGCCATTGTGAATGAATGAATGAATAACCTTGAGCTGGTGTAATGGGGAACCTGAGAAGTGGTGATTTATAGGGAAGAGAGAAGGGTGAAGGGAGGGACACGTCAATGAAGGTGAGTGACACTCTTCAGCCATGCATGGCTATCAACCCTAATTTCTTACACCTCATAAGGTTTGTGAGGTGCAGGTGGCTTCATTCTTTTAAATGATTCAGTGTAATTTATTTGTTTGTATATGCTTCGTTCATATCTTGAATTCCCTGCATGGTCCACCTCTGCAGATTCTCCGCGCGCGTCTCTATATATTACGACCTATTTTATTATTATTACTGTCTTGAGAATCCCTCTTAATATCAACTATTTATAATTTACAGTTTTTGTAAGATCTTATTGTAATTAAATAGTGATTTAATTAGTTACTTTTAGATGTGCTAAACTTAAATTATTTCATATCCTTATCCCTTTTAGTTTTTTGTCACATTATATTCAGTGGCGCTCAATATACACACTACTAAAAAAACATCAATTAGAGACGGAATAATTCCGTCACTAAGTGAAATATTTTCGTCACTAAATACATTAGTGACGAAATTAGGGACGGACAAAAATCCGTCACATTATGGCTCGTCACTAACAGGTAGAAACAAAATTATGAATTTGTCCCTAATAGAGACGAATTCTAGGACGGAACAAATCTGTCTCTATCTGAGACGAAAAAAATTATGTCACTATTTAGGGCCGGCAAAATGGGTTGAGCCCGCCGGGCTGGCCCGCCCCGCCTGCCAAATAGGGCGGGCTGGGTTGAGTTTTTCAACCCACCAGCCCGCCAAACCCGCTAGCCCATATGGGTCAGCCCGCCAAGTCCTTTTTTTTTTTTTTTTTTTAGATTACCCAATTGTTATGTAGCTCCGTATCTTAGATTTCTCTGCATGCAAGTGGCTTTTTTGAATTGTTGTGGACTGCTCATACAACACTTTGTTACTTGTTTTGTTACTCTATTTTATCCTGATATGATTTTATTTTTTTATTATTATTTTTGGATTGAAAGATGCATATTTATATGCAGATTATTAAACACTAGGATTTTATAAGCACATTAGGATTTTATGCAAATTTTTGTATGCTTTTATGCAGATTTTTTTATGTGATTTTATGCAGAATTTAATTTTTTGTATTTTATTTTTATATTTTTTTATTTTAGGCGGGCTGGCCCGTAGCCCGCCAGCCCACTCATAAAACGGGCCGGGTTACTCAATTCAACCCATTTTGTCAAAACGGGCCGGGGCGGGCCAGCCCATTTTGGGCGGGCTAATGGCGGGTCGGGGCGGGCTGGCCCATATTGCCAGCCCTATCACTATTAGAGATAGAAATATTTCTCTCTCCGATAGTGATGGATAAATCCGTCCCTATGATATTATTTTCTGTCACTAATTTATGCACGTGAAATATGTGTAATCCGTTCCTATTAGGGACGGAAGTTGTTCGTCTCTATTAGTGATGGATTTTTCCCTCTGTGTTAGTGACAAACAATTTTTCGTCTTTGTTAGTGATGGATAATTTTCATCTCGGTTAGTGACGAATATTTTTCCTTTCTATTTGTGATGGATATTTTTCCATCTCTGTTAGTGATAGATTGTTTCTGTCTCTGTTAGTGAGGGATTTTTTTTCTCTATTAGTAATATATTATTTCTATCTCTATTAATGACATTGTTTTCCATTCCAATTGGTGACATATATTTTTGTCTTTATTTTTCGTCCCTAATATTTAATCTTTTTTTCAAAATCAATTACATTTAAAATTTAATTTTTACCGAAACCTCATATTAATTATATTCTAATATTCTTAGAGCAAATCGAATTGAACAAAATATAAAGTAGCTATACTAAATGAAAATAAAGATCAAATCAAATCCAACCATTGTAATACAATAAGTTTTTACGTGAATTCATAAAAAATAATAAATGTATGAGATAACAAGTAATATTCACAAATGAAAATAAGAAAAGAAAATATGCATACTATCAATTATCATTATGCAACTGAGCATCACTATCATCATCATAATCATCACTCTGTGCATCTAGAGCTGAAGTCATAATAGTGGAGGTGCGCACATCTCCTCCTAAACGAGCCATCAACATCATCAGCTGCTTTTTCATAATTGCCATCTCTCGGTCTATTTTCTTTTTCATAAGAGTCATTTGTTGCTGTGTGTTCTCATATTTCTGCTTCAGCAGACTCCTAACGAGCTAGCAGAAATCTTTGTGAACTTATAATTCCACGCCTCTGCACCTAAACCATATATTCAACCTTTCTTGTTCACACCAACAACAGCCTGCAATAATAACATGTCATCATATTGACAAGTGGATGCCTCTGCCCCAGCCGCTAATGCATTATCACAATTAGTCTTTCGCTTCAAAAAGTCCTCCTAAAATTACAAAAATTACAGCAGTGCAAAGTGTTAAATAACATGAGTGATGGGAGAACAAGACTAATCGACATACAAGATTAAATCTTTTTATATATATTGTAAGAATAAATTAATTTGTCGTAATGAAAATTAAAAAAAAAAGTTAATCCCAATCATATATTATAATATCATTAAAAACAATGGAATTGAAATGCTCTAGATGGTCAATGTGTATACCTTCCTAACAAGACATGCATATACCTTCCAACAGGTCAACAAGTCATGGTGATTACCGCTGTTTCATTATCCTTTCATTATTCACGTTCAGAATTATAAAAAACAAAAAAATAAAATTACTTTTTAAGAAACTCACTCACTTTCAAAAGAATTAAAAGTGTAAAACATATTAATTTAAAAAAAATCTAATTTAAATCAAAACAAACAATTTACGTATTACACATGATTTTTTTAAAAAAAATTTAACAATCTCAAAGTGGGTGTTTTGGGATGAGGAAGAATCTGCCACTGGCAAAGCCAAAATTCATGAACCCATTAAACTCACAAAATCGTCTGCCCATTAATCATATAGCAAGCAAAAGCTATGAATCTATGATGATGAGAATGGTACTATGGTAGTGCATCTATAACAAGGAGACAACAAGCAAAAAGCTAACAGAGAAGACGAACATGGAGAAGGAGAACATAGGGGTCCTCGTACAAGTTTGCAGTCTATGGCAATGTACATTTACCTTCCCAACATCAACATCCTTCCTGCTCGTGTTCCATAGGGAAAATCCTGCACCGGTTTCCTTCCTGCTAGTGTTTCACAGGAAAAATTAAAAAATCTCATACTAACAAATCGATAGGGAATTAATTATTAAAAAAAGAATCATTTACAATAGCTACCTCTAATTCCAAAAGAACGAGAAAGTGATTCAGAATGAGCACCCAAACATAAAATACCGAATGAGGGCCAAAAGTGAGGATGACGTGCGCAACAAAGTTGGCGCGCAAAGAAAATTATGGCATGACTTGATGGAGGGAATAATTTGGGAAAGATAAAACGTGGGAGGGTAAAATAATTTGATGATTAGTTTTTTTTTTCAACTTACTTAACACGGTACGCTTTTCTTTAAAAAGAATTAGGATAAATTATATGCTCTTTAATTCAAAGAGATAATAGTTTTATCTTGCTATATTGCTTCAACAAATGCTCAATGGATACTCTACTTTCAGTATCGAAAAGATAGGGAGGTGGAAGAGAAATTCTGGGGATGATGTGAGTGGGAAGTTGTCAAATCTTATATTTTTGTTTTCAATTATTTTTTAATTTTTAATACAAGTTAGATTTTTTTTAAACCATAAAATGGGTTAATAATTTTTAAGATGGGTTAATTTTTAATATTTTAAATAGTTTTTAAACAATAGAATAAAGGTTAATACTTTTTAAACGATAACATGGGTTATTTTTTAATACTTTTTAATAGATTTACACATGTTTTTCGGTTAATACAATTTTATTATATATTTAATTATTATATTAACGTAAAATATAAAATAGATATTATATTAAAACATCTGGATGTATAAAATCATAAAGAATTTAAATTATAATATTATTAATTAAAATAAATTTAAAAATAAATAATAATTGAAAATTCTAAGTAATTATTCATATTAATTAATATATTTTTTATTTTAACAAAGTAATATTTGATCTCGATATACGGTGGTTGCGTGCATGAATGTGTGGAATTTTTTTAACATGCAATCAACATATATATAACTTTCACCTTAATATTTAAATTACAAAATAATATGATTATATATAATGAGTGATTTATCTTGAATTCGTGATCATCAATTATATGTTATATATTATATAAAAATTTAAATTATGATTAAAAATTATTAGACATAAAACTCAGAAATAATTGGTTAATATAAACCACATAATGAATAGACGTATTATTCACGACAGATTTTTCCATATTAAACGCCAATAAATAAACAATTAGGCCAACATTACACACTATATTTGAACATATGTTGGTTTGTGTGTGTATTTTTTTAGGGAAATAGTTTTCTTATTTCATATGAGAAAATTTTCTCATGTTACACTCACAATTAAAAGGTGGGACTCATTTTGATCTTTTTGTTTTCTCACTTTTTTGTGGACCCCATTCATGTATTGTGTGTGTAACATGAGAAAATATTTTCAAGTAAAATGAAAAAATTAATCTCTATTTTGGGAAAATATTTTCTCCTTTTAAAAGAGAAAATTTTTCTCCTACTAAAGACTCATAGTATAAGTGGGGCTCACAAAATAGCAGAGAGAAAAAAAAATTCAAGGTGGGACCCACTTACGCTATGAGTCACTAGTAGGAGAAAAATTTTCTCCTTTAAAAGAAGAAAATATTTTTTCATATATATAAAGGCCACATCTTTATAAGGTATTTATGCTTCATACATTATATCACGATGTACACGAATTGCGTCTTTGTATAATTTGAATTTGAATTCAAATTATATTACTATTTCTAGTCAAATCCTATAGATAAAGCCTCATTTTAATCTTATTAAGATATGAATAAAATTTAAACTATTTCAATTTCATTCATATGATAAGATCTCTATCTTATCTTTATCCTATCCGAATTCAAATTCAAAATTTAAATTAAGATAAGGATCTACTTGATCTAATTCTTTATAAATATTATATCCACTTAGCACCTGCATGATCCTATCTCACAGGTTTTACATTATATTCTTATAGGCCCAAAACCATATGCTAGTCCAAGCCAACTAAGTGATATAGGTATATAACCTATTAGACCCAAATAGCCACTGATATAAATAAGCACGGGCTTACTAAACCCTTTTAATAGGATTAACATGACCACACAGAGTATTAGCAATATTGTGTGACCTCAAAGCTAGATGAACGATCAAGTGATCAACCTTTCTCGTAGGGTTACCTGCCATTGCCAATCCATCATTTCATCTCGTTATCCATCTTCCAGTCAAGAGCAAAGATATCGTATCAACTCTAGAATGACGGGAAGTTAGCTTTTACAGAACTAGGAGTCCTTTTCCATAAACTCTAAAGATGGATCCATGAACTCCTTTATAATCCCTTGTGCACGGATTCTCAAGTCTTACAAAAGTCATTCGAGTCCCCCCGTCTCTTGTGGATAACTTATCTCTTACAGAGATGATGAATCCTATTGGCTTGTCATAAGGATGGCAATTCAGGTCAACGCGACACGACACGACACAAATTTGAAACAAACACGAAAATGCTCAACACGAACACAACACAAATTTGAAATCGGGATAAAACCTTCGACACAAACACGACCAAGAGCCATATATTAAGAACAACCACCCCATTAATGAAGAAGATTCTGAAAGAAGATCAAGAGGCATTCCCTTTCTATAAAAAGGATAAAAAAACTTTGGACACTCAATTCTTTTATATTATACTATTCTTTTGGATTCTTTTCTATATTATAATGTAAAAGACTTCTATATTATATCAAAACTTGGATTCTTGCTTTGGGCCAGTATAAGTCGTCGCTCCAAATCTTGAATTTTCTTACTTTGTACTTGCACAAATTATCGCTCCAAAACTAGGTTTTTCTTACCTTGCGGTTGCACAAGGTCTTGCTTCGAATGCAATTATCCGCCTTCTGAGCTCTTCTTTTTTTTATATCTCGTGGGTCTATCAGACGTGATTGTCTCTCTTCATAAGTTTGTGGTTTGATTTCCAAAAAAAAGTCTTTTAATGAGTCAAAGCTTGTACTATTTTGAAAATGGGTCAATGACAGATTTAGAGATGGAATGTGCTTTTTCGTCTCTACTTCTGTCACTAATAAAGACAGAAAAAATTTCATCTCTATTAGTGAGAGATCTTGTTCCATTCCTAATAGAAATGAATTATTTTCTGTCCGTATTTGAGACAAAAAATGATCTATTTTTATTAGAGATGAATTTTGATATGGATCATTTACTTTCGTCTCAAAATCTATATCAAATAGAGACACAATATTTTTCGTCTCAAATTGGGATAAAATATAATCCCTCACTGATAGAGATAAAAAAAATTCCATCTCTATCAGTGACGAAATTGGAGACGGAACATGTATTTACATCTCTAATTCTGTCACTACTAGTTACAGAAAAATTCAATCGCTATTAATGAGGGACCTTGTTTCATCCCTAAGAGAGACAAATTATTTTTTGTCCCTATTTGAGACAGAAAATTATCCATCTCTATTAGAGACGAATTTTGAGACGGGTCATTTACTTCTGTCTCAAAATTCGTCCCAAATAGAGACACATTATTTTTCGCCTTAAACAAGGACGAAAAATAATATGTCTCTCTTAGAGACGGAACACGATCCCTCGTTAATAGAGACGAAAACAGTTTCATTTCTATCAGTGACGGAATTAGAGACGTAACTACATGTTACGTCTCTAAATCCAACGCCGATAGAGATGGAAAAAAATCTATCACTAAATTCTCTCACTAAGCCCAAATGTATATCCTTAATATTATCACTATTTTTATATATTATGTTTTGTCTCTAAATCTATCCCTATTAGAGACGGAGAAATAGTCATCTCTATTAGAGACAAATTTAGAGACAAAGAAATAGTCCTCCCTATTAGAGACAGATTTAGAGACGAATTTGTGTCTATTAGAGAAGGATTGAATTTCTGTCTCTAAATCCGTCAATAATGGACACAGAAATATTTTCGTCCCTAATTCCCTCCTTATTTGCAAAGGATTGTTATTCCATCACAAAATTCGTTTCTATTAGAAATGGGTTATTTTACGTCTCTAAATTCCGTCTCTAATCCATGTTTTTTTAGTAGTGACATGCATTTCTAGCTAGCTAGGTTATAGGGGCACTCAAATAGGGTGAATATTATTTAAAAAAAAAAATAGGGTGAATATTCAGTGAGACCGGCTCATAACTCGGCTCACATGAGCCGAGTAGAGAGAAAGAAGAAGAGATAAGAGATAAGAGATAAGATAGAAGAGAGAGACGGACCATCCAATTAATTTTCCACTTAACAATAGTCGTTCAGAGCGAGAGACACGTAGGAGAAGATGACTACAGTAGTGTACCCATTTCCTCACTTATTTTATTAGGCTAGTGGATTTGAGCTATTGTCCAAGAAATGCTGAGGTGTCGATTTTATGCGTAATAGAGAGATCAGTGATTCTAGCTAACTATTAATCTGAGAGATCGGTCCAGGAGGGAAACACCGAAAAAAACAACAGTTTCTTAATCTGAAACCCGATTATATAAAGGCTGCAGCTATACCTACAGCAAGTAAGGATCCGCGTCTGGATTCTAGGATACGGCAACAGATTTTGAGTTTTTTTTTTTAAAAAAAGAAGTCATGGAGCCCACTTTTATGTGTCAGCTGTATATAACACTATCTACGACTGCTGCAGAAATGTTAAGCCCTTATATAAAATAAGGTTTTATAAAAGTTATGTTGTGGAAAAAGTGATTGTGTAATGTTATAGAGATTCGTTTTGCGTTCCGTAATTTCTTTTTTCCTTCTTTTTTCTTCAAAAAGTGTGGGCCCCACAAAATATTGTGTGTAGGAAAGTTTGTTGTGTCATGTTAAATGACAAATATAAACCCCTATAAAATAAGGTATTAATGTTTCGCGTATTGAAAATAATTTTATCTCCAACTAACATATAAAAATATATGAAATTTATATGAGGTCATACGATGAGAAGAGAGAAAGAGAGGGAAAAAAAAAGAAATTCCACACACTGATACAAATTTTGGGAGAACCTCACATTAAAAGCAAACACACTGCTAAAAAAATATGGATTAGAGATGAAATTTAGAGACGAAAATATTCATCTCTAATAGAAAGGAATCTCTCTAATAGAAATACTATTTTTCCGTCTCTAATAAGGATAGATTTAGAGACATAACATAATATATAAAAAATTATGATAATATTAAGGATGTACATTTGGGCTTAGTGAGGAAATTTAGTGATAGGTTTTTTTTCATCTCTATCGGCAATGGATTTAGAGACGCAACATGTATTTACGTCTCTAATTTTGTCATTGATAGAGACGAAATTTTTTTGTCTCTATTAATGTGGGATCGTGTTTCGTCCCTAAGAGAGACATATAGTTTTTTGTCCCTATTTAAGACGAAAAATAATGTGTCTCTATTTGAGATGAATTGAGACAGAAGTAAATGACTTGTCACAAAATTCGTCTCTTATAGAGATGAATAATTTTATGTCTCAAATAGGAACAAAAAATAATT